>NW_026623096.1:0-166794 GCF_023065955.2 Ursus arctos
ACCGCTCGCCAGCGCCCTCACCTCGGCCCTCCCCTCTGCTCACCGCACAGCCGGTGGATTGGGCCTGCGGCCTCCTGGGGGCTAACCATAACCCTAGGTCAGCCTCCGAGGGGCCCCTGCGAAGGGGCCTGGTGCCGCAACACCGGGAATTGGGAACTCCCCAACCCCAGCGACGGACTCACCCTGTCACCCTGCCGCCACCCGGGCCCCAGGGGCGCTGCAGGTCATTCAGGGCGGGAAAACGGGCAGGGTCCTCCGATCCCCCGGCGACCTTCGAAGGCTTCCCGCGCCAAAACGCTTCGGCCTAGCTCCCGCTCGCCCGCGCCCTCCCCTCGGCCCTCCCCTCACTCGCCGCACAGCTAGCACGTCGGGCCTGCCGGCCTCCTGGGGGCTAACTGTAACCTTAGGTCGGCCCCCGAGGGGCCACTACCAAGGGTCTGCCCCCGCAACGCCGGGGATTGGGGACCCCCAAGCCCCAGTGCCGGGCTCACCCTGCCGCCCCGCCCCTCCGGGCTGCTAGTAGCGCCGCTGGTCATTCAGGGCAGGAGACCGGGTTGGGCCCTCTGAACCCCCGATGACCTTCGAAGGCCCCCCGTGCCAAAACGCTTGGGTCCACATTCTTGCTCTCAAGCGCCCTCACCTGGGTCCACCCCTCCGCTCGCCTCACAGCCGGCGGATCGGGCCTGCTGGCCCCCTGGGGGCTAACAATAACCCTTGGTCGGCCCCCTAGAGCCCTTCCAAAGGGGTCTGGCGCCCCAACGCCGAGGACTGGGGACCCCCAAGCCCCAGCGCCCAAGTCACCCTAACACCCCTCCTCCACCCGGGCCGCTAGGGGAGCCGCCGGTCATTCAGGGCAGAAGAACGTACAGGGCCCTCCAAGCCCCCAGCGACTTTCGAAGGACCCCCGCGCCAAAACGCCTGAGCCCACGCTCCCGCTCGCCAGCGGCCTCACCTCCGCCCGCCTCTCCGCTTGCCGCAGAGCTGGCGGATCGGGCTTCCGGCCTCCTGGGGGCTAAATCTAACCATAGGTCGGCCCCCTAGGGGCCCCAGCAAGGGGCCTAGAGCCGCAACACCGGGGATTGGAGAACCCCGAGCTCCAGCGCTGGACACAACCGGCTGCCCCGCTGCCACATGGGCCACTAGGGGCGCTGCCGGTCATTCAGGGCGGGACAACGGGCAGGGCCCTCAGAGCCTCTGGCGACATTCGAAGGCCCCCCGCGCCAAAACGCTTGGGCCCACGCTCCTGCTCACAAGCGCCCTCACCTCGGCCTGCCCCTCTGCTCACCACACAGCCGGCGGATCGGGCCTGCCGGCCTCCTCGGAGCTAACCCTAACCCTAGGTGAGTCCCCGAGGGGCCCCTCCCAAGGGGCATGGCGCCAAAACGCCGGGGATTGGGAACCCCTGAGTCCCAGCGCCCGACTCACCCTACCGCCCCTCCTCCACCAGGGCTTTTAGGGGAGCCGCCCGTCATTCAGGGCGGGAGAACGGGCAGGGCCGTCCGAACCCCTGGCGACATTCGAAGGACCCCCGCGCCAAAATGACTGGGCCCACTCTCCAGACTGCCAGCGGCCTCACCTCCGACCACCCCTCCACTCACCGCAGAGCTGGCGGATCGGGCCTGCGGGCCTCCTGGGGGCTAAGCCTAACCATATGTCGGCCCCCGAGGGGCCCCTAGCAAGAGGCCTGGAGTCGTAACGCCGGGGATTGGGGACCCCTGAACCCCAGTGCCGGACTCACCCGGCCGCCCCGCTGCCACCTGCACCACTAGGAGCGCCACCGGTCATTCAGTGCGGGAGAACGGGCAGGGTCCTCCGATCCCCCCACGACCTTCGAAGGGCCCCCCGCACCAAAACACTTGACCCACGCTCCCGCTAGCCAGCGCCCTCACCTCGGCCCGCCCCTCCGCTCGCCGCACAGCCGTAGGATCGGGCCTGTCAGCCCCCTGGGTGTAACCCTAACCCTAGGTCTGCCCCCACGGGGCCCCTCCCAAGGGGCCTGGCATCGCAATGCCGGGGATTGGGGACCCCCGAGCACCAGTGCTGGACTCTCCCTGCCACCCCACCACCACCCAGTCCGCTAGGGGCGCCGCCGGTCATTCAGTGCTGGAGAACAGGCAGGGCCCTCTGAGCCCCCGCGACCTTCGTAGGCCCCTCGCGCCAAAATGCTTGGGCCCACGCTCCCACTCGCCAGCGCCCTCTACTCGGCCCGCCCCTCCACTCGATGAACAGCTAGCGGATCAGGCCTGCCTGTTTCCTGGGGGCTAACACTATCCCTAGGTCAGACCCCAAGGGGCCACTTCCAAAGGCCTGGTGCCACAACGCCGGGGATTGGTGACCCCCAAGCCTCAGCGCCGGAGTCACCCTTCCGCCCCACAGCTACCGGGCCAGTAGGGACGCCACCAGTCATTCAGAGCGGGAGAATGGGCAGGGCCCTCCGAGGCCCTGGCGACCTTTGAGGCCCCCCACGCCAAAACGCTTGGGCCCACGCTCCCGCTAGCAAGCGCCCTCACCTCGGTCCGCCCCCCCTCTCGCCGCACAGACAGCGGATTGGGCCTGCCAGCCTCCTGGGAACTAACCCTAACTCTAGGTCTGCTCACGAGGGGCCCCTCCCAAGGGGCCTGGCGATGCCACGCCGGGGATTGGGGACCCTCAAGCCCCAGCGCATTACTTACCCTGCCGCCCTGCCGCCACCCGGGCTGCTAGGGGCGCCACCGGTTATTTAGGGCGGGAGAACGGGCAGGGCCCTCCGAGCCCCCAGTGACCTTTGAAGGCCCCCCGTGACAAAACGCTTGGGCCTAGGCTCCTGCTCGCCAGCACCCTCTCCTCAGCCCGCCCCTCCGCTCGCCGCACAGCCGGCAGATCGGGACTGCCGGCCTCCTGGGGCTAACCCTAACCCTAGGTCGGCTCCCGAGGGGCCCATCCCAAGGGGCCTGGCGCCGCCACGCGGGTGATTGGGGACCCCCGAGCACCAGGGCTGAACTCACCCTGCCGCCCCGCTGCGACCCGGATCGCTAGGGGCACCGTCCTCATTCGGGGCTGGGGAACGGGCAGGGCCCTCTGAGCCCCCGGTGACCTTCGAAGGCCCGACACGCCAAAACGCTTGGGCTCCCGCTCCCGCTCGCCAGCGCCCTCACCTCGCCCCGCCCCTCCGTTCTCTGCACAGCCGGCGGATCGGGCCCCGGCCTCCTTTGGGCTAACCTCAACCCTAGGTCGGCCCCCGAGGGACCCCTCCCAAGGGGCCAGGCGCCGCCACGCCGGGGCATTTGGACCCCTGAGCCCTACTCCAGACTCACCCTGCCGCCCCGCCGCCACCCGGGACGCTAGGGGCGCCACCGGTCATTCAGGGAGGGAGTACGGGCAGGGCCCTCCGAGCCCCCGATGACCTTCGAAGGCCCCCCGCACCAAAACGCTTGGGCCTAAGCTCCCGCTCGCCAGCGCCCTCACCTCGGCTCACCCCTCCCCTCGCCGCACAGCCGGCCAATCGGGCCTGCCGGCCTCCTTTGGGCTAACGATAACCCTAGCTCGGCCCCCGAGGGACCCCTCCCAAGGGGCCTGGCAATGCCACGCCGGGTATTGGGGACCCCCGAGCCCGAGCTCCGGACTCACCCTGCCTCCCCGCCGCCACCCTGGCCGCTAGGGAGCCGCCGGGCATTCAGGGCGGGAGAACTTGCTGGGCCCTCTGAGCCCCCGGTGAGCTTCGAAGGCCCCCCATGCCAAAACGCTTGGGCCCACGCTCCCGCTTGCCAGCGCATTCACGTCGGCCCACCCCTCCGCTCGCTGCACAGCCGGCGGATTGGGCCCGCCGGCCTCCTTTGGGCTAACACTCACCATATGTCGGCCCCCGAGGGACCCCTCCCAAGTGCCTGGAGCCACCGCGCCGGGGATCGGGGACCACTGAGCCCCAGCTCCAGACTCATCCTGCCGACACGCCGCCACCCTGGCCGCTAGGGGCGCCACCGGTCATTTAGGGTGTGAGAATGGGCAGGGCCCTCCAAGCCCCCAGCGACAATCCAAGGCCCCCCGTGCCAAAACGCCTGGGCCCACGCTCCCCCTCGCCAGCGCCCTCACCTCGGCCGCCCCTCTGCTCGCCGCACAGCCGGCGGTTCGGGCCTGCCGGCCTCCTTTGGGCTAACCCTAAACCTAGGTCGGCCCCAGAGGAGCCCCTCCCAAGGGGCCTGGCGCCGCCACGCTGGGGATTGGGGACACCCGAACCCCACCGCCGGACGCACTCTGCCGCTCCTCACCACCCGGCCCGCTAGGGGCGCCGTCCTCATTCAGGGCGTTAGAACGGGCAGGGCCCCCCGAGCCCCCGGCGACCTTCGAAGGTCCCCCGCGACAAAACGCTTGGGGCCATGCTCCCGCTCGCCAGCGCCCTCACCTCGGCTAGCCCCTCCGCATGTGGCAGAGCCGGCGGATCGGGCCTGCCAGCCTCCTGGGGGCTAACCCGAACCCTAGGTCGGCCCCCAAGGGGCCCCTCCCAAGGGGCCTATCGCTACAATGCCTGGGATTGGTGACCCCCGAGTCCAAGCGCTGGACTCACCGTGCCGCCCCGCCGCCACCCGGGCCGGTAGGAGAGCTGTCGGTCATTCAGGGCAGAACAACGGACAGGGCCCTCGGAGCCCCCAGCGCCGTTTGAAGGCCCTCCGCGCCAAAACCCTTGGGCCCACGCTCCCGCTCGCCAGCACCATCACTTCAGCCCACCCTCCGCTCCCTGCACAGCCGGCGGATTGGGCCTGACGGCCTCCTGGGGGCTAACCCTAACCCAAGCTCGATCCCTCGAGGGGCCCATCCCAAGGGGCCTGGTGCCGCAACGCCAGGGATTCGGGACCCACAAGCCCCAGCGCCAGACTCACCCTCCCGCCCCGCTGCCACCCGGGCCTCTAGGGGCACCGCCGGTCATCCAGGGCGGGAGAACGGGCAGGGCTTCTTGAGCCCCGGCGACCTTCGAAGGCCCCCGCGCCAAAACTCATGGGCCTACGCTACCGCTCGCCAGCGCCCTCACCTCGGCCCTCCCCTCTGCTCACCGCACAGCCGGTGGATTGGGCCTGCGGCCTCCTGGGGGCTAACCATAACCCTAGGTCAGCCTCCGAGGGGCCCCTGCGAAGGGGCCTGGTGCCGCAACACCGGGAATTGGGAACTCCCCAACCCCAGCGACGGACTCACCCTGTCACCCTGCCGCCACCCGGGCCCCAGGGGCGCTGCAGGTCATTCAGGGCGGGAAAACGGGCAGGGTCCTCCGATCCCCCGGCGACCTTCGAAGGCTTCCCGCGCCAAAACGCTTCGGCCAAGCTCCCGCTCGCCCGCGCCCTCCCCTCGGCCCTCCCCTCACTCGCCGCACAGCTAGCACGTCGGGCCTGCCGGCCTCCTGGGGGCTAACTGTAACCTTAGGTCGGCCCCCGAGGGGCCACTACCAAGGGTCTGCCCCCGCAACGCCGGGGATTGGGGACCCCCAAGCCCCAGTGCCGGGCTCACCCTGCCGCCCCGCCCCTCCGGGCCGCTAGTAGCGCCGCTGGTCATTCAGGGCAGGAGACCGGGTTGGGCCCTCTGAACCCCCGATGACCTTCGAAGGCCCCCCGTGCCAAAACGCTTGGGTCCACATTCTTGCTCTCAAGCGCCCTCACCTGGGTCCACCCCTCCGCTCGCCTCACAGCCGGCGGATCGGGCCTGCTGGCCCCCTGTTGGCTAACAATAACCCTTGGTCGGCCCCCTAGAGCCCTTCCAAAGGGGTCTGGCGCCCCAACGCCGAGGATTGGGGACCCCCAAGCCCCAGCGCCCAAGTCACCCTAACACCCCTCCTCCACCCGGGCCGCTAGGGGAGCCGCCGGTCATTCAGGGCAGAAGAACGTACAGGGCCCTCCAAGCCCCCAGCGACTTTCGAAGGACCCCCGCGCCAAAACGCCTGAGCCCACGCTCCCGCTCGCCAGCGGCCTCACCTCCGCCCGCCTCTCCGCTTGCCGCAGAGCTGGCGGATCGGGCTTCCGGCCTCCTGGGGGCTAAATCTAACCCTAGCTCCATCCCTCGAGGGGCCCCTCCCAAGGGGCCTGGTGCCGCAACGCCAGGGATTCGGGACCCACAAGCCCCAGCGCCAGACTCACCTTCCCGCCCCGCTGCCACCCGGGCCTCTAGGGGCACCGCCGGTCATCCAGGGCGGGAGAACGGGCAGGGTGCTCCGAGCCCCTGGTGACCTTCAAAGGCCCCCGCACCAAAACGCTTGGGCCCACGCTCCTGCTCTTCAGCGCCCTCACCTCGGCCTGCCCCTCCGCTCGCCACACAGCTGGCAGATCGGGCCTGCCGGCCTCCTGGGGGCTAACCCTAACCCTAGCTCACCCTCGGAGGGGCTCATCCCAAGGTGCCTGGAGCGGCAATGCCGGGCATTGGAGACCCACGAGCCACAGTGCTGGACTCACCGTGCTGCCCCGCCGCCACACAGGCCGCTAGTGGCACCACCGGTCATTCAGGGCGGGAGAACGGGAAGGGCCCTTGGAGCCCCCGGCCTCTTTCGAAGGCCCCCCGCGCCAGAAAGCTTGCGCCTACTCTCCCGGTAGCCAGTGCCCTCACCTCGGCCCGCCCCTCCGCTCGCCGCACAGCCGGCGGATAGGGCCCGCCAGCCTCCTGGGGGCTAACCCTATCCCTACGTCGGCCCCCGAGAGGCCCCTCCCAACGGGCCTGGCACCGCAACACCGGGCTTGGGGACCGCTAGCCCCAGCATCCGACTCACCATGCTCCCCCGCCGGCAACTGACCCACTAGGGGCACCGCCGGACATTCAGTGCGGGAGAACGGGCAGGGCTTCTTGAGCCCCGGCGACCTTCGAAGGCCCCCCGCGCCAAAACTCATGGGCCTACGCTACCGCTCGCCAGCGCCCTCACCTCGGCCCTCCCCTCTGCTCACCGCACAGCCGGTGGATTGGGCCTGCGGCCTCCTGGGGGCTAACCATAACCCTAGGTCAGCCTCCGAGGGGCCCCTGCGAAGGGGCCTGGTGCCGCAACACCGGGAATTGGGAACTCCCCAACCCCAGCGACGGACTCACCCTGTCACCCTGCCGCCACCCGGGCCCCAGGGGCGCTGCAGGTCATTCAGGGCGGGAAAACGGGCAGGGTCCTCCGATCCCCCGGCGACCTTCGAAGGCTTCCCGCGCCAAAACGCTTCGGCCAAGCTCCCGCTCGCCCGCGCCCTCCCCTCGGCCCTCCCCTCACTCGCCGCACAGCTAGCACGTCGGGCCTGCCGGCCTCCTGGGGGCTAACTGTAACCTTAGGTCGGCCCCCGAGGGGCCACTACCAAGGGTCTGCCCCCGCAACGCCGGGGATTGGGGACCCCCAAGCCCCAGTGCCGGGCTCACCCTGCTGCCCCGCCCCTCCGGGCTGCTAGTAGCGCCGCTGGTCATTCAGGGCAGGAGACCGGGTTGGGCCCTCTGAACCCCCGATGACCTTCGAAGGCCCCCCGTGCCAAAACGCTTGGGTCCACATTCTTGCTCTCAAGCGCCCTCACCTGGGTCCACCCCTCCGCTCGCCTCACAGCCGGCGGATCGGGCCTGCTGGCCCCCTGGGGGCTAACAATAACCCTTGGTCGGCCCCCTAGAGCCCTTCCAAAGGGGTCTGGCGCCCCAACGCCGAGGACTGGGGACCCCCAAGCCCCAGCGCCCAAGTCACCCTAACACCCCTCCTCCACCCGGGCCGCTAGGGGAGCCGCCGGTCATTCAGGGCAGAAGAACGTACAGGGCCCTCCAAGCCCCCAGCGACTTTCGAAGGACCCCCGCGCCAAAACGCCTGAGCCCACGCTCCCGCTCGCCAGCGGCCTCACCTCCGCCCGCCTCTCCGCTTGCCGCAGAGCTGGCGGATCGGGCTTCCGGCCTCCTGGGGGCTAAATCTAACCCTAGCTCCATCCCTCGAGGGGCCCCTCCCAAGGGGCCTGGTGCCGCAACGCCAGGGATTCGGGACCCACAAGCCCCAGCGCCAGACTCACTTTCCCGCCCCGCTGCCACCCGGGCCTCTAGGGGCACCGCCGGTCATCCAGGGCGGGAGAACGGGCAGGGTGCTCCGAGCCCCTGGTGACCTTCAAAGGCCCCCGCACCAAAACGCTTGGGCCCACGCTCCTGCTCTTCAGCGCCCTCACCTCGGCCTGCCCCTCCGCTCGCCACACAGCTGGCAGATCGGGCCTGCCGGCCTCCTGGGGGCTAACCCTAACCCTAGCTCACCCTCGGAGGGGCTCATCCCAAGGTGCCTGGAGCGGCAATGCCGGGCATTGGAGACCCACGAGCCACAGTGCTGGACTCACCGTGCTGCCCCGCCGCCACACAGGCCGCTAGTGGCACCACCGGTCATTCAGGGCGGGAGAACGGGAAGGGCCCTTGGAGCCCCCGGCCTCTTTCGAAGGCCCCCCGCGCCAGAAAGCTTGCGCCTACTCTCCCGGTAGCCAGT
The DNA here is from genome assembly GCF_023065955.2 of Ursus arctos. Taxonomy (NCBI): domain Eukaryota; kingdom Metazoa; phylum Chordata; class Mammalia; order Carnivora; family Ursidae; genus Ursus; species Ursus arctos. The sequence continues at coordinate 8,417 of NW_026623096.1, forward strand.
GCCCTCACCTCGGCCCGCCCCTCCGCTCGCCGCACAGCCGGCGGATAGGGCCCGCCAGCCTCCTGGGGGCTAACCCTATCCCTACGTCGGCCCCCGAGAGGCCCCTCCCAACGGGCCTGGCACCGCAACACCGGGCTTGGGGACCGCTAGCCCCAGCATCCGACTCACCATGCTCCCCCGCCGGCAACTGACCCACTAGGGGCACCGCCGGACATTCAGTGCGGGAGAACGGGCAGGGCTTCTTGAGCCCCGGCGACCTTCGAAGGCCCCCCGCGCCAAAACTCATGGGCCTACGCTACCGCTCGCCAGCGCCCTCACCTCGGCCCTCCCCTCTGCTCACCGCACAGCCGGTGGATTGGGCCTGCGGCCTCCTGGGGGCTAACCATAACCCTAGGTCAGCCTCCGAGGGGCCCCTGCGAAGGGGCCTGGTGCCGCAACACCGGGAATTGGGAACTCCCCAACCCCAGCGACGGACTCACCCTGTCACCCTGCCGCCACCCGGGCCCCAGGGGCGCTGCAGGTCATTCAGGGCGGGAAAACGGGCAGGGTCCTCCGATCCCCCGGCGACCTTCGAAGGCTTCCCGCGCCAAAACGCTTCGGCCTAGCTCCCGCTCGCCCGCGCCCTCCCCTCGGCCCTCCCCTCACTCGCCGCACAGCTAGCACATCGGGCCTGCCGGCCTCCTGGGGGCTAACTGTAAGCTTAGGTCGGCCCCCGAGGGGCCACTACCAAGGGTCTGCCCCCGCAACGCCGGGGATTGGGGACCCCCAAGCCCCAGTGCCGGGCTCACCCTGCCGCCCCGCCCCTCCGGGCCGCTAGTAGCGCCGCTGGTCATTCAGGGCAGGAGACCGGGTTGGGCCCTCTGAACCCCCGATGACCTTCGAAGGCCCCCCGTGCCAAAACGCTTGGGTCCACATTCTTGCTCTCAAGCGCCCTCACCTGGGTCCACCCCTCCGCTCGCCTCACAGCCGGCGGATCGGGCCTGCTGGCCCCCTGGGGGCTAACAATAACCCTTGGTCGGCCCCCTAGAGCCCTTCCAAAGGGGTCTGGCGCCCCAACGCCGAGGACTGGGGACCCCCAAGCCCCAGCGCCCAAGTCACCCTAACACCCCTCCTCCACCCGGGCCGCTAGGGGAGCCGCCGGTCATTCAGGGCAGAAGAACGTACAGGGCCCTCCAAGCCCCCAGCGACTTTCGAAGGACCCCCGCGCCAAAACGCCTGAGCCCACGCTCCCGCTCGCCAGCGGCCTCACCTCCGCCCGCCTCTCCGCTTGCCGCAGAGCTGGCGGATCGGGCTTCCGGCCTCCTGGGGGCTAAATCTAACCCTAGCTCCATCCCTCGAGGGGCCCCTCCCAAGGGGCCTGGTGCCGCAACGCCAGGGATTCGGGACCCACAAGCCCCAGCGCCAGACTCACCTTCCCGCCCCGCTGCCACCCGGGCCTCTAGGGGCACCGCCGGTCATCCAGGGCGGGAGAACGGGCAGGGTGCTCCGAGCCCCTGGTGACCTTCAAAGGCCCCCGCACCAAAACGCTTGGGCCCACGCTCCTGCTCTTCAGCGCCCTCACCTCGGCCTGCCCCTCCGCTCGCCACACAGCTGGCAGATCGGGCCTGCCGGCCTCCTGGGGGCTAACCCTAACCCTAGCTCACCCTCGGAGGGGCTCATCCCAAGGTGCCTGGAGCGGCAATGCCGGGCATTGGAGACCCACGAGCCACAGTGCTGGACTCACCGTGCTGCCCCGCCGCCACACAGGCCGCTAGTGGCACCACCGGTCATTCAGGGCGGGAGAACGGGAAGGGCCCTTGGAGCCCCCGGCCTCTTTCGAAGGCCCCCCGCGCCAGAATGCTTGCGCCCACTCTCCCGGTAGCCAGTGCCCTCACCTCGGCCCGCCCCTCCGCTCGCCGCACAGCCGGCGGATAGGGCCCGCCAGCCTCCTGGGGGCTAACCCTATCCCTACGTCGGCCCCCGAGAGGCCCCTCCCAACGGGCCTGGCACCGCAACACCGGGCTTGGGGACCGCTAGCCCCAGCATCCGACTCACCATGCTCCCCCGCCGGCAACTGACCCACTAGGGGCACCGCCGGACATTCAGTGCGGGAGAACGGGCAGGGCTTCTTGAGCCCCGGCGACCTTCGAAGGCCCCCCGCGCCAAAACTCATGGGCCTACGCTACCGCTCGCCAGCGCCCTCACCTCGGCCCTCCCCTCTGCTCACCGCACAGCCGGTGGATTGGGCCTGCGGCCTCCTGGGGGCTAACCATAACCCTAGGTCAGCCTCCGAGGGGCCCCTGCGAAGGGGCCTGGTGCCGCAACACCGGGAATTGGGAACTCCCCAACCCCAGCGACGGACTCACCCTGTCACCCTGCCGCCACCCGGGCCCCAGGGGCGCTGCAGGTCATTCAGGGCGGGAAAACGGGCAGGGTCCTCCGATCCCCCGGCGACCTTCGAAGGCTTCCCGCGCCAAAACGCTTCGGCCTAGCTCCCGCTCGCCCGCGCCCTCCCCTCGGCCCTCCCCTCACTCGCCGCACAGCTAGCACATCGGGCCTGCCGGCCTCCTGGGGGCTAACTGTAACCTTAGGTCGGCCCCCGAGGGGCCACTACCAAGGGTCTGCCCCCGCAACGCCGGGGATTGGGGACCCCCAAGCCCCAGTGCCGGGCTCACCCTGCCGCCCCGCCCCTCCGGGCCGCTAGTAGCGCCGCTGGTCATTCAGGGCAGGAGACCGGGTTGGGCCCTCTGAACCCCCGATGACCTTCGAAGGCCCCCCGTGCCAAAACGCTTGGGTCCACATTCTTGCTCTCAAGCGCCCTCACCTGGGTCCACCCCTCCGCTCGCCTCACAGCCGGCGGATCGGGCCTGCTGGCCCCCTGGGGGCTAACAATAACCCTTGGTCGGCCCCCTAGAGCCCTTCCAAAGGGGTCTGGTGCCCCAACGCCGAGGACTGGGGACCCCCAAGCCCCAGCGCCCAAGTCACCCTAACACCCCTCCTCCACCCGGGCCGCTAGGGGAGCCGCCGGTCATTCAGGGCAGAAGAACGTACAGGGCCCTCCAAGCCCCCAGCGACTTTCGAAGGACCCCCGCGCCAAAACGCCTGAGCCCACGCTCCCGCTCGCCAGCGGCCTCACCTCCGCCCGCCTCTCCGCTTGCCGCAGAGCTGGCGGATCGGGCTTCCGGCCTCCTGGGGGCTAAATCTAACCATAGGTCGGCCCCCTAGGGGCCCCAGCAAGGGGCCTAGAGCCGCACCACCGGGGATTGGAGAACCCCGAGCTCCAGCGCTGGACACAACCGGCTGCCCCGCTGCCACATGGGCCACTAGGGGCGCTGCCGGTCATTCAGGGCGGGACAACGGGCAGGGCCCTCAGAGCCTCTGGCGACATTCGAAGGCCCCCCGCGCCAAAACGCTTGGGCCCACGCTCCTGCTCACAAGCGCCCTCACCTCGGCCTGCCCCTCTGCTCACCACACAGCCGGCGGATCGGGCCTGCCGGCCTCCTCGGAGCTAACCCTAACCCTAGGTGAGTCCCCGAGGGGCCCCTCCCAAGGGGCATGGCGCCAAAACGCCGGGGATTGGGAACCCCTGAGTCCCAGCGCCCGACTCACCCTACCGCCCCTCCTCCACCAGGGCTTTTAGGGGAGCCGCCCGTCATTCAGGGCGGGAGAACGGGCAGGGCCGTCCGAACCCCTGGCGACATTCAAAGGACCCCCGCGCCAAAATGACTGGGCCCACTCTCCAGACTGCCAGCGGCCTCACCTCCGACCACCCCTCCACTCACCGCAGAGCTGGCGGATCGGGCCTGCGGGCCTCCTGGGGGCTAAGCCTAACCATATGTCGGCCCCCGAGGGGCCCCTAGCAAGAGGCCTGGAGTCGTAACGCCGGGGATTGGGGACCCCTGAACCCCAGTGCCGGACTCACCCGGCCGCCCCGCTGCCACCTGCACCACTAGGAGCGCCACCGGTCATTCAGTGCGGGAGAACGGGCAGGGTCCTCCGATCCCCCCACGACCTTCGAAGGGCCCCCCGCACCAAAACACTTGACCCACGCTCCCGCTAGCCAGCGCCCTCACCTCGGCCCGCCCCTCCGCTCGCCGCACAGCCGTAGGATCGGGCCTGTCAGCCCCCTGGGTGTAACCCTAACCCTAGGTCTGCCCCCACGGGGCCCCTCCCAAGGGGCCTGGCATCGCAATGCCGGGGATTGGGGACCCCCGAGCACCAGTGCTGGACTCTCCCTGCCACCCCACCACCACCCAGTCCGCTAGGGGCGCCGCCGGTCATTCAGTGCTGGAGAACAGGCAGGGCCCTCTGAGCCCCCGCGACCTTCGTAGGCCCCTCGCGCCAAAATGCTTGGGCCCACGCTCCCACTCGCCAGCGCCCTCTACTCGGCCCGCCCCTCCACTCGATGAACAGCTAGCGGATCAGGCCTGCCTGTTTCCTGGGGGCTAACACTATCCCTAGGTCAGACCCCAAGGGGCCACTTCCAAAGGCCTGGTGCCACAACGCCGGGGATTGGTGACCCCCAAGCCTCAGCGCCGGAGTCACCCTTCCGCCCCACAGCTACCGGGCCAGTAGGGACGCCACCAGTCATTCAGAGCGGGAGAATGGGCAGGGCCCTCCGAGGCCCTGGCGACCTTTGAGGCCCCCCACGCCAAAACGCTTGGGCCCACGCTCCCGCTAGCAAGCGCCCTCACCTCGGTCCGCCCCCCCTCTCGCCGCACAGACAGCGGATTGGGCCTGCCAGCCTCCTGGGAACTAACCCTAACTCTAGGTCTGCTCACGAGGGGCCCCTCCCAAGGGGCCTGGCGATGCCACGCCGGGGATTGGGGACCCTCAAGCCCCAGCGCATTACTTACCCTGCCGCCCTGCCGCCACCCGGGCTGCTAGGGGCGCCACCGGTTATTTAGGGCGGGAGAACGGGCAGGGCCCTCCGAGCCCCCAGTGACCTTTGAAGGCCCCCCGTGACAAAACGCTTGGGCCTAGGCTCCTGCTCGCCAGCACCCTCTCCTCAGCCCGCCCCTCCGCTCGCCGCACAGCCGGCAGATCGGGACTGCCGGCCTCCTGGGGCTAACCCTAACCCTAGGTCGGCTCCCGAGGGGCCCATCCCAAGGGGCCTGGCGCCGCCACGCGGGTGATTGGGGACCCCCGAGCACCAGGGCTGAACTCACCCTGCCGCCCCGCTGCGACCCGGATCGCTAGGGGCACCGTCCTCATTCGGGGCTGGGGAACGGGCAGGGCCCTCTGAGCCCCCGGTGACCTTCGAAGGCCCGACACGCCAAAACGCTTGGGCTCCCGCTCCCGCTCGCCAGCGCCCTCACCTCGCCCCGCCCCTCCGTTCTCTGCACAGCCGGCGGATCGGGCCCCGGCCTCCTTTGGGCTAACCTCAACCCTAGGTCGGCCCCCGAGGGACCCCTCCCAAGGGGCCAGGCGCCGCCACGCTGGGGCATTTGGACCCCTGAGCCCTACTCCAGACTCACCCTGCCGCCCCGCCGCCACCCGGGACGCTAGGGGCGCCACCGGTCATTCAGGGAGGGAGTACGGGCAGGGCCCTCCGAGCCCCCGATGACCTTCGAAGGCCCCCCGCACCAAAACGCTTGGGCCTAAGCTCCCGCTCGCCAGCGCCCTCACCTCGGCTCACCCCTCCCCTCGCCGCACAGCCGGCCAATCGGGCCTGCCGGCCTCCTTTGGGCTAACGATAACCCTAGCTCGGCCCCCGAGGGACCCCTCCCAAGGGGCCTGGCAATGCCACGCCGGGTATTGGGGACCCCCGAGCCCGAGCTCCGGACTCACCCTGCCTCCCCGCCGCCACCCTGGCCGCTAGGGAGCCGCCGGGCATTCAGGGCGGGAGAACTTGCTGGGCCCTCTGAGCCCCCGGTGAGCTTCGAAGGCCCCCCATGCCAAAACGCTTGGGCCCACGCTCCCGCTTGCCAGCGCATTCACGTCGGCCCACCCCTCCGCTCGCTGCACAGCCGGCGGATTGGGCCCGCCGGCCTCCTTTGGGCTAACACTCACCATATGTCGGCCCCCGAGGGACCCCTCCCAAGTGCCTGGAGCCACCGCGCCGGGGATCGGGGACCACTGAGCCCCAGCTCCAGACTCATCCTGCCGACACGCCGCCACCCTGGCCGCTAGGGGCGCCACCGGTCATTTAGGGTGTGAGAATGGGCAGGGCCCTCCAAGCCCCCAGCGACAATCCAAGGCCCCCCGTGCCAAAACGCCTGGGCCCACGCTCCCCCTCGCCAGCGCCCTCACCTCGGCCGCCCCTCTGCTCGCCGCACAGCCGGCGGTTCGGGCCTGCCAGCCTCCTTTGGGCTAACCCTAAACCTAGGTCGGCCCCAGAGGAGCCCCTCCCAAGGGGCCTGGCGCCGCCACGCTGGGGATTGGGGACACCCGAACCCCACCGCCGGACGCACTCTGCCGCTCCTCACCACCCGGCCCGCTAGGGGCGCCGTCCTCATTCAGGGCGTTAGAATGGGCAGGGCCCCCCGAGCCCCCGGCGACCTTCGAAGGTCCCCCGCGACAAAACGCTTGGGGCCATGCTCCCGCTCGCCAGCGCCCTCACCTCGGCTAGCCCCTCCGCATGTGGCAGAGCCGGCGGATCGGGCCTGCCAGCCTCCTGGGGGCTAACCCGAACCCTAGGTCGGCCCCCAAGGGGCCCCTCCCAAGGGGCCTATCGCTACAATGCCTGGGATTGGTGACCCCCGAGTCCAAGCGCTGGACTCACCGTGCCGCCCCGCCGCCACCCGGGCCGGTAGGAGAGCTGTCGGTCATTCAGGGCAGAACAACGGACAGGGCCCTCGGAGCCCCCAGCGCCGTTTGAAGGCCCTCCGCGCCAAAACCCTTGGGCCCACGCTCCCGCTCGCCAGCACCATCACTTCAGCCCACCCTCCGCTCCCTGCACAGCCGGCGGATTGGGCCTGACGGCCTCCTGGGGGCTAACCCTAACCCAAGCTCGATCCCTCGAGGGGCCCATCCCAAGGGGCCTGGTGCCGCAACGCCAGGGATTCGGGACCCACAAGCCCCAGCGCCAGACTCACCCTCCCGCCCCGCTGCCACCCGGGCCTCTAGGGGCACCGCCGGTCATCCAGGGCGGGAGAACGGGCAGGGCTTCTTGAGCCCCGGCGACCTTCGAAGGCCCCCGCGCCAAAACTCATGGGCCTACGCTACCGCTCGCCAGCGCCCTCACCTCGGCCCTCCCCTCTGCTCACCGCACAGCCGGTGGATTGGGCCTGCGGCCTCCTGGGGGCTAACCATAACCCTAGGTCAGCCTCCGAGGGGCCCCTGCGAAGGGGCCTGGTGCCGCAACACCGGGAATTGGGAACTCCCCAACCCCAGCGACGGACTCACCCTGTCACCCTGCCGCCACCCGGGCCCCAGGGGCGCTGCAGGTCATTCAGGGCGGGGAAAACGGGCAGGGTCCTCCGATCCCCCGGCGACCTTCAAAGGCTTCCCGCGCCAAAACGCTTCGGCCTAGCTCCCGCTCGCCCGCGCCCTCCCCTCGGCCCTCCCCTCACTCGCCGCACAGCTAGCACATCGGGCCTGCCGGCCTCCTGGGGGCTAACTGTAACCTTAGGTCGGCCCCCGAGGGGCCACTACCAAGGGTCTGCCCCCGCAACGCCAGGGATTGGGGACCCCCAAGCCCCAGTGCCGGGCTCACCCTGCCGCCCCGCCCCTCCGGGCCGCTAGTAGCGCCGCTGGTCATTCAGGGCAGGAGACCGGGTTGGGCCCTCTGAACCCCCGATGACCTTCGAAGGCCCCCCGTGCCAAAACGCTTGGGTCCACATTCTTGCTCTCAAGCGCCCTCACCTGGGTCCACCCCTCCGCTCGCCTCACAGCCGGCGGATCGGGCCTGCTGGCCCCCTGGGGGCTAACAATAACCCTTGGTCAGCCCCCTAGAGCCCTTCCAAAGGGGTCTGGCGCCCCAACGCCGAGGACTGGGGACCCCCAAGCCCCAGCGCCCAAGTCACCCTAACACCCCTCCTCCACCCGGGCCGCTAGGGGAGCCGCCGGTCATTCAGGGCAGAAGAACGTACAGGGCCCTCCAAGCCCCCAGCGACTTTCGAAGGACCCCCGCGCCAAAACGCCTGAGCCCACGCTCCCGCTCGCCAGCGGCCTCACCTCCGCCCGCCTCTCCGCTTGCCGCAGAGCTGGCGGATCGGGCTTCCGGCCTCCTGGGGGCTAAATCTAACCCTAGCTCCATCCCTCGAGGGGCCCCTCCCAAGGGGCCTGGTGCCGCAACGCCAGGGATTCGGGACCCACAAGCCCCAGCGCCAGACTCACCTTCCCGCCCCGCTGCCACCCGGGCCTCTAGGGGCACCGCCGGTCATCCAGGGCGGGAGAACGGGCAGGGTGCTCCGAGCCCCTGGTGACCTTCAAAGGCCCCCGCACCAAAACGCTTGGGCCCACGCTCCTGCTCTTCAGCGCCCTCACCTCGGCCTGCCCCTCCGCTCGCCACACAGCTGGCAGATCGGGCCTGCCGGCCTCCTGGGGGCTAACCCTAACCCTAGCTCCACCTCGGAGGGGCTCATCCCAAGGTGCCTGGAGCGGCAATGCCGGGCATTGGAGACCCACGAGCCACAGTGCTGGACTCACCGTGCTGCCCCGCCGCCACACAGGCCGCTAGTGGCACCACCGGTCATTCAGGGCGGGAGAACGGGAAGGGCCCTTGGAGCCCCCGGCCTCTTTCGAAGGCCCCCCGCGCCAGAAAGCTTGCGCCTACTCTCCCGGTAGCCAGTGCCCTCACCTCGGCCCGCCCCTCCGCTCGCCGCACAGCCGGCGGATAGGGCCCGCCAGCCTCCTGGGGGCTAACCCTATCCCTACGTCGGCCCCCGAGAGGCCCCTCCCAACGGGCCTGGCACCGCAACACCGGGCTTGGGGACCGCTAGCCCCAGCATCCGACTCACCATGCTCCCCCGCCGGCAACTGACCCACTAGGGGCACCGCCGGACATTCAGTGCGGGAGAACGGGCAGGGCTTCTTGAGCCCCGGCGACCTTCGAAGGCCCCCCGCGCCAAAACTCATGGGCCTACGCTACCGCTCGCCAGCGCCCTCACCTCGGCCCTCCCCTCTGCTCACCGCACAGCCGGTGGATTGGGCCTGCGGCCTCCTGGGGGCTAACCATAACCCTAGGTCAGCCTCCGAGGGGCCCCTGCGAAGGGGCCTGGTGCCGCAACACCGGGAATTGGGAACTCCCCAACCCCAGCGACGGACTCACCCTGTCACCCTGCCGCCACCCGGGCCCCAGGGGCGCTGCAGGTCATTCAGGGCGGGAAAACGGGCAGGGTCCTCCGATCCCCCGGCGACCTTCGAAGGCTTCCCGCGCCAAAACGCTTCGGCCTAGCTCCCGCTCGCCCGCGCCCTCCCCTCGGCCCTCCCCTCACTCGCCGCACAGCTAGCACGTCGGGCCTGCCGGCCTCCTGGGGGCTAACTGTAACCTTAGGTCGGCCCCCGAGGGGCCACTACCAAGGGTCTGCCCCCGCAACGCCGGGGATTGGGGACCCCCAAGCCCCAGTGCCGGGCTCACCCTGCCGCCCCGCCCCTCCGGGCCGCTAGTAGCGCCGCTGGTCATTCAGGGCAGGAGACCGGGTTGGGCCCTCTGAACCCCCGATGACCTTCGAAGGCCCCCCGTGCCAAAACGCTTGGGTCCACATTCTTGCTCTCAAGCGCCCTCACCTGGGTCCACCCCTCCGCTCGCCTCACAGCCGGCGGATCGGGCCTGCTGGCCCCCTGGGGGCTAACAATAACCCTTGGTCGGCCCCCTAGAGCCCTTCCAAAGGGGTCTGGCGCCCCAACGCCGAGGATTGGGGACCCCCAAGCCCCAGCGCCCAAGTCACCCTAACACCCCTCCTCCACCCGGGCCGCTAGGGGAGCCGCCGGTCATTCAGGGCAGAAGAACGTACAGGGCCCTCCAAGCCCCCAGCGACTTTCGAAGGACCCCCGCGCCAAAACGCCTGAGCCCACGCTCCCGCTCGCCAGCGGCCTCACCTCCGCCCGCCTCTCCGCTTGCCGCAGAGCTGGCGGATCGGGCTTCCGGCCTCCTGGGGGCTAAATCTAACCCTAGCTCCATCCCTCGAGGGGCCCCTCCCAAGGGGCCTGGTGCCGCAACGCCAGGGATTCGGGACCCACAAGCCCCAGCGCCAGACTCACCTTCCCGCCCCGCTGCCACCCGGGCCTCTAGGGGCACCGCCGGTCATCCAGGGCGGGAGAACGGGCAGGGTGCTCCGAGCCCCTGGTGACCTTCAAAGGCCCCCGCACCAAAACGCTTGGGCCCACGCTCCTGCTCTTCAGCGCCCTCACCTCGGCCTGCCCCTCCGCTCCCAACACAGCTGGCAGATCGGGCCTGCCGGCCTCCTGGGGGCTAACCCTAACCCTAGCTCACCCTCGGAGGGGCTCATCCCAAGGTGCCTGGAGCGGCAATGCCGGGCATTGGAGACCCACGAGCCACAGTGCTGGACTCACCGTGCTGCCCCGCCGCCACACAGGCCGCTAGTGGCACCACCGGTCCTTCAGGGCGGGAGAACGGGAAGGGCCCTTGGAGCCCCCGGCCTCTTTCGAAGGCCCCCCGCGCCAGAAAGCTTGCGCCTACTCTCCCGGTAGCCAGTGCCCTCACCTCGGCCCGCCCCTCCGCTCGCCGCACAGCCAGCGGATAGGGCCCGCCAGCCTCCTGGGGGCTAACCCTATCCCTACGTCGGCCCCCGAGAGGCCCCTCCCAACGGGCCTGGCACCGCAACACCGGGCTTGGGGACCGCTAGCCCCAGCATCCGACTCACCATGCTCCCCCGCCGGCAACTGACCCACTAGGGGCACCGCCGGACATTCAGTGCGGGAGAACGGGCAGGGCTTCTTGAGCCCCGGCGACTTTCGAAGGCCCCCCGCGCCAAAACTCATGGGCCTACGCTACCGCTCGCCAGCGCCCTCACCTCGGCCCTCCCCTCTGCTCACCGCACAGCCGGTGGATTGGGCCTGCGGCCTCCTGGGGGCTAACCATAACCCTAGGTCAGCCTCCGAGGGGCCCCTGCGAAGGGGCCTGGTGCCGCAACACCGGGAATTGGGAACTCCCCAACCCCAGCGACGGACTCACCCTGTCACCCTGCCGCCACCCGGGCCCCAGGGGCGCTGCAGGTCATTCAGGGCGGGAAAACGGGCAGGGTCCTCCGATCCCCCGGCGACCTTCGAAGGCTTCCCGCGCCAAAACGCTTCGGCCTAGCTCCCGCTCGCCCGCGCCCTCCCCTCGGCCCTCCCCTCACTCGCCGCACAGATAGCACGTCGGGCCTGCCGGCCTCCTGGGGGCTAACTGTAACCTTAGGTCGGCCCCCGAGGGGCCACTACCAAGGGTCTGCCCCCGCAACGCCGGGGATTGGGGACCCCCAAGCCCCAGTGCCGGGCTCACCCTGCCGCCCCGCCCCTCCGGGCCGCTAGTAGCGCCGCTGGTCATTCAGGGCAGGAGACCGGGTTGGGCCCTCTGAACCCCCGATGACCTTCGAAGGCCCCCCGTGCCAAAACGCTTGGGTCCACATTCTTGCTCTCAAGCGCCCTCACCTGGGTCCACCCCTCCGCTCGCCTCACAGCCGGCGGATCGGGCCTGCTGGCCCCCTGGGGGCTAACAATAACCCTTGGTCGGCCCCCTAGAGCCCTTCCAAAGGGGTCTGGCGCCCCAACGCCGAGGATTGGGGACCCCCAAGCCCCAGCGCCCAAGTCACCCTAACACCCCTCCTCCACCCGGGCCGCTAGGGGAGCCGCCGGTCATTCAGGGCAGAAGAACGTACAGGGCCCTCCAAGCCCCCAGCGACTTTCGAAGGACCCCCGCGCCAAAACGCCTGAGCCCACGCTCCCGCTCGCCAGCGGCCTCACCTCCGCCCGCCTCTCCGCTTGCCGCAGAGCTGGCGGATCGGGCTTCCGGCCTCCTGGGGGCTAAATCTAACCCTAGCTCCATCCCTCGAGGGGCCCCTCCCAAGGGGCCTGGTGCCGCAACGCCAGGGATTCGGGACCCACAAGCCCCAGCGCCAGACTCACCTTCCCGCCCCGCTGCCACCCGGGCCTCTAGGGGCACCGCCGGTCATCCAGGGCGGGAGAACGGGCAGGGTGCTCCGAGCCCCTGGTGACCTTCAAAGGCCCCCGCACCAAAACGCTTGGGCCCACGCTCCTGCTCTTCAGCGCCCTCACCTCGGCCTGCCCCTCCGCTCGCCACACAGCTGGCAGATCGGGCCTGCCGGCCTCCTGGGGGCTAACCCTAACCCTAGCTCACCCTCGGAGGGGCTCATCCCAAGGTGCCTGGAGCGGCAATGCCGGGCATTGGAGACCCACGAGCCACAGTGCTGGACTCACCGCGCTGCCCCCGCCGCCACACAGGCCGCTAGTGGCACCACCGGTCATTCAGGGCGGGAGAACGGGAAGGGCCCTTGGAGCCCCCGGCGTCTTTCGAAGGCCCCCCGCGCCAGAATGCTTGCGCCCACTCTCCCGGTAGCCAGTGCCCTCACCTCGGCCCGCCCCTCCGCTCGCCGCACAGCCGGCGGATAGGGCCCGCCAGCCTCCTGGGGGCTAACCCTATCCCTACGTCGGCCCCCGAGAGGCCCCTCCCAACGGGCCTGGCACCGCAACACCGGGCTTGGGGACCGCTAGCCCCAGCATCCGACTCACCATGCTCCCCCGCCGGCAACTGACCCACTAGGGGCACCGCCGGACATTCAGTGCGGGAGAACGGGCAGGGCTTCTTGAGCCCCGGCGACCTTCGAAGGCCCCCCGCGCCAAAACTCATGGGCCTACGCTACCGCTCGCCAGCGCCCTCACCTCGGCCCTCCCCTCTGCTCACCGCACAGCCGGTGGATTGGGCCTGCGGCCTCCTGGGGGCTAACCATAACCCTAGGTCAGCCTCCGAGGGGCCCCTGCGAAGGGGCCTGGTGCCGCAACACCGGGAATTGGGAACTCCCCAACCCCAGCGACGGACTCACCCTGTCACCCTGCCGCCACCCGGGCCCCAGGGGCGCTGCAGGTCATTCAGGGCGGGAAAACGGGCAGGGTCCTCCGATCCCCCGGCGACCTTCGAAGGCTTCCCGCGCCAAAACGCTTCGGCCTAGCTCCCGCTCGCCCGCGCCCTCCCCTCGGCCCTCCCCTCACTCGCCGCACAGCTAGCACGTCGGGCCTGCCGGCCTCCTGGGGGCTAACTGTAACCTTAGGTCGGCCCCCGAGGGGCCACTACCAAGGGTCTGCCCCCGCAACGCCGGGGATTGGGGACCCCCAAGCCCCAGTGCCGGGCTCACCCTGCCACCCCGCCCCTCCGGGCCGCTATTAGCGCCGCTGGTCATTCAGGGCAGGAGACCGGGTTGGGCCCTCTGAACCCCCGATGACCTTCGAAGGCCCCCCGTGCCAAAACGCTTGGGTCCACATTCTTGCTCTCAAGCGCCTTCACCTGGGTCCACCCCTCCGCTCGCCTCACAGCCGGCGGATCGGGCCTGCTGGCCCCCTGGGGGCTAACAATAACCCTTGGTCGGCCCCCTAGAGCCCTTCCAAAGGGGTCTGGCGCCCCAACGCCGAGGACTGGGGACCCCCAAGCCCCAGCGCCCAAGTCACCCTAACACCCCTCCTCCACCCGGGCCGCTAGGGGAGCCGCCGGTCATTCAGGGCAGAAGAACGTACAGGGCCCTCCAAGCCCCCAGCGACTTTCGAAGGACCCCCGCGCCAAAACGCCTGAGCCCACGCTCCCGCTCGCCAGCGGCCTCACCTCCGCCCGCCTCTCCGCTTGCCGCAGAGCTGGCGGATCGGGCTTCCGGCCTCCTGGGGGCTAAATCTAACCATAGGTCGGCCCCCTAGGGGCCCCAGCAAGGGGCCTAGAGCCGCAACACCGGGGATTGGAGAACCCCGAGCTCCAGCGCTGGACACAACCGGCTGCCCCGCTGCCACATGGGCCACTAGGGGCGCTGCCGGTCATTCAGGGCGGGACAACGGGCAGGGCCCTCAGAGCCTCTGGCGACATTCGAAGGCCCCCCGCGCCAAAACGCTTGGGCCCACGCTCCTGCTCACAAGCGCCCTCACCTCGGCCTGCCCCTCTGCTCACCACACAGCCGGCGGATCGGGCCTGCCGGCCTCCTCGGAGCTAACCCTAACCCTAGGTGAGTCCCCGAGGGGCTCCTCCCAAGGGGCATGGCGCCAAAACGCCGGGGATTGGGAACCCCTGAGTCCCAGCGCCCGACTCACCCTACCGCCCCTCCTCCACCAGGGCTTTTAGGGGAGCCGCCCGTCATTCAGGGCGGGAGAACGGGCAGGGCCGTCCGAACCCCTGGCGACATTCGAAGGACCCCCGCGCCAAAATGACTGGGCCCACTCTCCAGACTGCCAGCGGCCTCACCTCCGACCACCCCTCCACTCACCGCAGAGCTGGCGGATCGGGCCTGCGGGCCTCCTGGGGGCTAAGCCTAACCATATGTCGGCCCCCGAGGGGCCCCTAGCAAGAGGCCTGGAGTCGTAACGCCGGGGATTGGGGACCCCTGAACCCCAGTGCCGGACTCACCCGGCCGCCCCGCTGCCACCTGCACCACTAGGAGCGCCACCGGTCATTCAGTGCGGGAGAACGGGCAGGGTCCTCCGATCCCCCCACGACCTTCGAAGGGCCCCCCGCACCAAAACACTTGACCCACGCTCCCGCTAGCCAGCGCCCTCACCTCGGCCCGCCCCTCCGCTCGCCGCACAGCCGTAGGATCGGGCCTGTCAGCCCCCTGGGTGTAACCCTAACCCTAGGTCTGCCCCCACGGGGCCCCTCCCAAGGGGCCTGGCATCGCAATGCCGGGGATTGGGGACCCCCGAGCACCAGTGCTGGACTCTCCCTGCCACCCCACCACCACCCAGTCCGCTAGGGGCGCCGCCGGTCATTCAGTGCTGGAGAACAGGCAGGGCCCTCTGAGCCCCCGCGACCTTCGTAGGCCCCTCGCGCCAAAATGCTTGGGCCCACGCTCCCACTCGCCAGCGCCCTCTACTCGGCCCGCCCCTCCACTCGATGAACAGCTAGCGGATCAGGCCTGCCTGTTTCCTGGGGGCTAACACTATCCCTAGGTCAGACCCCAAGGGGCCACTTCCAAAGGCCTGGTGCCACAACGCCGGGGATTGGTGACCCCCAAGCCTCAGCGCCGGAGTCACCCTTCCGCCCCACAGCTACCGGGCCAGTAGGGACGCCACCAGTCATTCAGAGCGGGAGAATGGGCAGGGCCCTCCGAGCCCCTGGCGACCTTTGAGGCCCCCCACGCCAAAACGCTTGGGCCCACGCTCCCGCTAGCAAGCGCCCTCACCTCGGTCCGCCCCCCCTCTCGCCGCACAGACAGCGGATTGGGCCTGCCAGCCTCCTGGGAACTAACCCTAACTCTAGGTCTGCTCACGAGGGGCCCCTCCCAAGGGGCCTGGCGATGCCACGCCGGGGATTGGGGACCCTCAAGCCCCAGCGCATTACTTACCCTGCCGCCCTGCCGCCACCCGGGCTGCTAGGGGCGCCACCGGTTATTTAGGGCGGGAGAACGGGCAGGGCCCTCCGAGCCCCCAGTGACCCTTTGAAGGCCCCCCGTGACAAAACGCTTGGGCCTAGGCTCCTGCTCGCCAGCACCCTCTCCTCAGCCCGCCCCTCCGCTCGCCGCACAGCCGGCAGATCGGGACTGCCGGCCTCCTGGGGCTAACCCTAACCCTAGGTCGGCTCCCGAGGGGCCCATCCCAAGGGGCCTGGCGCCGCCACGCGGGTGATTGGGGACCCCCGAGCACCAGGGCTGAACTCACCCTGCCGCCCCGCTGCGACCCGGATCGCTAGGGGCACCGTCCTCATTCGGGGCTGGGGAACGGGCAGGGCCCTCTGAGCCCCCGGTGACCTTCGAAGGCCCGACACGCCAAAACGCTTGGGCTCCCGCTCCCGCTCGCCAGCGCCCTCACCTCGCCCCGCCCCTCCGTTCTCTGCACAGCCGGCGGATCGGGCCCCGGCCTCCTTTGGGCTAACCTCAACCCTAGGTCGGCCCCCGAGGGACCCCTCCCAAGGGGCCAGGCGCCGCCACGCCGGGGCATTTGGACCCCTGAGCCCTACTCCAGACTCACCCTGCCGCCCCGCCGCCACCCGGGACGCTAGGGGCGCCACCGGTCATTCAGGGAGGGAGTACGGGCAGGGCCCTCCGAGCCCCCGATGACCTTCGAAGGCCCCCCGCACCAAAACGCTTGGGCCTAAGCTCCCGCTCGCCAGCGCCCTCACCTCGGCTCACCCCTCCCCTCGCCGCACAGCCGGCCAATCGGGCCTGCCGGCCTCCTTTGGGCTAACGATAACCCTAGCTCGGCCCCGAGGGACCCCTCCCAAGGGGCCTGGCAATGCCACGCCGGGTATTGGGGACCCCCGAGCCCGAGCTCCGGACTCACCCTGCCTCCCCGCCGCCACCCTGGCCGCTAGGGAGCCGCCGGGCATTCAGGGCGGGAGAACTTGCTGGGCCCTCTGAGCCCCCGGTGAGCTTCGAAGGCCCCCCATGCCAAAACGCTTGGGCCCACGCTCCCGCTTGCCAGCGCATTCACGTCGGCCCACCCCTCCGCTCGCTGCACAGCCGGGCGGATTGGGCCCGCCGGCCTCCTTTGGGCTAACACTCACCATATGTCGGCCCCCGAGGGACCCCTCCCAAGTGCCTGGAGCCACCGCGCCGGGGATCGGGGACCACTGAGCCCCAGCTCCAGACTCATCCTGCCGACACGCCGCCACCCTGGCCGCTAGGGGCGCCACCGGTCATTTAGGGTGTGAGAATGGGCAGGGCCCTCCAAGCCCCCAGCGACAATCCAAGGCCCCCCGTGCCAAAACGCCTGGGCCCACGCTCCCCCCTCGCCAGCGCCCTCACCTCGGCCGCCCCTCTGCTCGCCGCACAGCCGGCGGTTCGGGCCTGCCGGCCTCCTTTGGGCTAACCCTAAACCTAGGTCGGCCCCAGAGGAGCCCCCTCCCAAGGGGCCTGGCGCCGCCACGCTGGGGGATTGGGGACACCCGAACCCCACCGCCGGACGCACTCTGCCGCTCCTCACCACCCGGCCCCGCTAGGGGCGCCGTCCTCATTCAGGGCGTTAGAACGGGCAGGGCCCCCCGAGCCCCCGGCGACCTTCGAAGGTCCCCCGCGACAAAACGCTTGGGGCCATGCTCCCGCTCGCCAGCGCCCTCACCTCGGCTAGCCCCTCCGCATGTGGCAGAGCCGGCGGATCGGGCCTGCCAGCCTCCTGGGGGGCTAACCCGAACCCTAGGTCGGCCCCCAAGGGGCCCCTCCCAAGGGGCCTATCGCTACAATGCCTGGGATTGGTGACCCCCGAGTCCAAGCGCTGGACTCACCGTGCCGCCCCGCCGCCACCACCCGGGCCGGTAGGAGAGCTGTCGGTCATTCAGGGCAGAACAACGGACAGGGCCCTCGGAGCCCCCAGCGCCGTTTGAAGGCCCTCCGCGCCAAAACCCTTGGGCCCACGCTCCCGCTCGCCAGCACCATCACTTCAGCCCACCCTCCGCTCCCTGCACAGCCGGCGGATTGGGCCTGACGGCCTCCTGGGGGCTAACCCTAACCCAAGCTCGATCCCTCGAGGGGCCCATCCCAAGGGGCCTGGTGCCGCAACGCCAGGGATTCGGGACCCACAAGCCCCAGCGCCAGACTCACCCTCCCGCCCCGCTGCCACCCGGGCCTCTAGGGGCACCGCCGGTCATCCAGGGCGGGAGAACGGGCAGGGCTTCTTGAGCCCCGGCGACCTTCGAAGGCCCCCGCGCCAAAACTCATGGGCCTACGCTACCGCTCGCCAGCGCCCTCACCTCGGCCCTCCCCTCTGCTCACCGCACAGCCGGTGGATTGGGCCTGCGGCCTCCTGGGGGCTAACCATAACCCTAGGTCAGCCTCCGAGGGGCCCCTGCGAAGGGGCCTGGTGCCGCAACACCGGGAATTGGGAACTCCCCAACCCCAGCGACGGACTCACCCTGTCACCCTGCCGCCACCCGGGCCCCAGGGGCGCTGCAGGTCATTCAGGGCGGGAAAACGGGCAGGGTCCTCCGATCCCCCGGCGACCTTCGAAGGCTTCCCGCGCCAAAACGCTTCGGCCTAGCTCCCGCTCGCCCGCGCCCTCCCCTCGGCCCTCCCCTCACTCGCCGCACAGCTAGCACATCGGGCCTGCCGGCCTCCTGGGGGCTAACTGTAACCTTAGGTCGGCCCCCGAGGGGCCACTACCAAGGGTCTGCCCCCGCAACGCCGGGGATTGGGGACCCCCAAGCCCCAGTGCCGGGCTCACCCTGCCGCCCCGCCCCTCCGGGCCGCTAGTAGCGCCGCTGGTCATTCAGGGCAGGAGACCGGGTTGGGCCCTCTGAACCCCCGATGACCTTCGAAGGCCCCCCGTGCCAAAACGCTTGGGTCCACATTCTTGCTCTCAAGCGCCCTCACCTGGGTCCACCCCTCCGCTCGCCTCACAGCCGGCGGATCAGGCCTGCTGGCCCCCTGGGGGCTAACAATAACCCTTGGTCGGCCCCCTAGAGCCCTTCCAAAGGGGTCTGGCGCTCCAACGCCGAGGACTGGGGACCCCCAAGCCCCAGCGCCCAAGTCACCCTAACACCCCTCCTCCACCCGGGCCGCTAGGGGAGCCGCCGGTCATTCAGGGCAGAAGAACGTACAGGGCCCTCCAAGCCCCCAGCGACTTTCGAAGGACCCCCGCGCCAAAACGCCTGAGCCCACGCTCCCGCTCGCCAGCGGCCTCACCTCCGCCCGCCTCTCCGCTTGCCGCAGAGCTGGCGGATCGGGCTTCCGGCCTCCTGGGGGCTAAATCTAACCATAGGTCGGCCCCCTAGGGGCCCCAGCAAGGGGCCTAGAGCCGCAACACCGGGGATTGGAGAACCCCGAGCTCCAGCGCTGGACACAACCGGCTGCCCCGCTGCCACATGGGCCACTAGGGGCGCTGCCGGTCATTCAGGGCGGGACAACGGGCAGGGCCCTCAGAGCCTCTGGCGACATTCGAAGGCCCCCCGCGCCAAAACGCTTGGGCCCACGCTCCTGCTCACAAGCGCCCTCACCTCGGCCTGCCCCTCTGCTCACCACACAGCCGGCGGATCGGGCCTGCCGGCCTCCTCGGAGCTAACCCTAACCCTAGGTGAGTCCCCGAGGGGCCCCTCCCAAGGGGCATGGCGCCAAAACGCCGGGGATTGGGAACCCCTGAGTCCCAGCGCCCGACTCACCCTACCGCCCCTCCTCCACCAGGGCTTTTAGGGGAGCCGCCCGTCATTCAGGGCGGGAGAACGGGCAGGGCCGTCCGAACCCCTGGCGACATTCGAAGGACCCCCGCGCCAAAATGACTGGGCCCACTCTCCAGACTGCCAGCGGCCTCACCTCCGACCACCCCTCCACTCACCGCAGAGCTGGCGGATCGGGCCTGCGGGCCTCCTGGGGGCTAAGCCTAACCATATGTCGGCCCCCGAGGGGCCCCTAGCAAGAGGCCTGGAGTCGTAACGCCGGGGATTGGGGACCCCTGAACCCCAGTGCCGGACTCACCCGGCCGCCCCGCTGCCACCTGCACCACTAGGAGCGCCACCGGTCATTCAGTGCGGGAGAACGGGCAGGGTCCTCCGATCCCCCCACGACCTTCGAAGGGCCCCCCGCACCAAAACACTTGACCCACGCTCCCGCTAGCCAGCGCCCTCACCTCGGCCCGCCCCTCCGCTCGCCGCACAGCCGTAGGATCGGGCCTGTCAGCCCCCTGGGTGTAACCCTAACCCTAGGTCTGCCCCCACGGGGCCCCTCCCAAGGGGCCTGGCATCGCAATGCCGGGGATTGGGGACCCCCGAGCACCAGTGCTGGACTCTCCCTGCCACCCCACCACCACCCAGTCCGCTAGGGGCGCCGCCGGTCATTCAGTGCTGGAGAACAGGCAGGGCCCTCTGAACCCCCGCGACCTTCGTAGGCCCCTCGCGCCAAAATGCTTGGGCCCACGCTCCCACTCGCCAGCGCCCTCTACTCGGCCCGCCCCTCCACTCGATGAACAGCTAGCGGATCAGGCCTGCCTGTTTCCTGGGGGCTAACACTATCCCTAGGTCAGACCCCAAGGGGCCACTTCCAAAGGCCTGGTGCCACAACGCCGGGGATTGGTGACCCCCAAGCCTCAGCGCCGGAGTCACCCTTCCGCCCCACAGCTACCGGGCCAGTAGGGACGCCACCAGTCATTCAGAGCGGGAGAATGGGCAGGGCCCTCCGAGCCCCTGGCGACCTTTGAGGCCCCCCACGCCAAAACGCTTGGGCCCACGCTCCCGCTAGCAAGCGCCCTCACCTCGGTCCGCCCCCCCCTCTCGCCGCACAGACAGCGGATTGGGCCTGCCAGCCTCCTGGGAACTAACCCTAACTCTAGGTCTGCTCACGAGGGGCCCCTCCCAAGGGGCCTGGCGATGCCACGCCGGGGATTGGGGACCCTCAAGCCCCAGCGCATTACTTACCCTGCCGCCCTGCCGCCACCCGGGCTGCTAGGGGCGCCACCGGTTATTTAGGGCGGGAGAACGGGCAGGGCCCTCCGAGCCCCCAGTGACCTTTGAAGGCCCCCCGTGACAAAACGCTTGGGCCTAGGCTCCTGCTCGCCAGCACCCTCTCCTCAGCCCGCCCCTCCGCTCGCCGCACAGCCGGCAGATCGGGACTGCCGGCCTCCTGGGGCTAACCCTAACCCTAGGTCGGCTCCCGAGGGGCCCATCCCAAGGGGCCTGGCGCCGCCACGCGGGTGATTGGGGACCCCCGAGCACCAGGGCTGAACTCACCCTGCCGCCCCGCTGCGACCCGGATCGCTAGGGGCACCGTCCTCATTCGGGGCTGGGGAACGGGCAGGGCCCTCTGAGCCCCCGGTGACCTTCGAAGGCCCGACACGCCAAAACGCTTGGGCTCCCGCTCCCGCTCGCCAGCGCCCTCACCTCGCCCCGCCCCTCCGTTCTCTGCACAGCCGGCGGATCGGGCCCCGGCCTCCTTTGGGCTAACCTCAACCCTAGGTCGGCCCCCGAGGGACCCCTCCCAAGGGGCCAGGCGCCGCCACGCCGGGGCATTTGGACCCCTGAGCCCTACTCCAGACTCACCCTGCCGCCCCGCCGCCACCCGGGACGCTAGGGGCGCCACCGGTCATTCAGGGAGGGAGTACGGGCAGGGCCCTCCGAGCCCCCGATGACCTTCGAAGGCCCCCCGCACCAAAACGCTTGGGCCTAAGCTCCCGCTCGCCAGCGCCCTCACCTCGGCTCACCCCTCCCCTCGCCGCACAGCCGGCCAATCGGGCCTGCCGGCCTCCTTTGGGCTAACGATAACCCTAGCTCGGCCCCCGAGGGACCCCTCCCAAGGGGCCTGGCAATGCCACGCCGGGTATTGGGGACCCCCGAGCCCGAGCTCCGGACTCACCCTGCCTCCCCGCCGCCACCCTGGCCGCTAGGGAGCCGCCGGGCATTCAGGGCGGGAGAACTTGCTGGGCCCTCTGAGCCCCCGGTGAGCTTCGAAGGCCCCCCATGCCAAAACGCTTGGGCCCACGCTCCCGCTTGCCAGCGCATTCACGTCGGCCCACCCCTCCGCTCGCTGCACAGCCGGCGGATTGGGCCCGCCGGCCTCCTTTGGGCTAACACTCACCATATGTCGGCCCCCGAGGGACCCCTCCCAAGTGCCTGGAGCCACCGCGCCGGGGATCGGGGACCACTGAGCCCCAGCTCCAGACTCATCCTGCCGACACGCCGCCACCCTGGCCGCTAGGGGCGCCACCGGTCATTTAGGGTGTGAGAATGGGCAGGGCCCTCCAAGCCCCCAGCGACAATCCAAGGCCCCCCGTGCCAAAACGCCTGGGCCCACGCTCCCCCTCGCCAGCGCCCTCACCTCGGCCGCCCCTCTGCTCGCCGCACAGCCGGCGGTTCGGGCCTGCCGGCCTCCTTTGGGCTAACCCTAAACCTAGGTCGGCCCCAGAGGAGCCCCTCCCAAGGGGCCTGGCGCCGCCACGCTGGGGATTGGGGACACCCGAACCCCACCGCCGGACGCACTCTGCCGCTCCTCACCACCCGGCCCGCTAGGGGCGCCGTCCTCATTCAGGGCGTTAGAACGGGCAGGGCCCCCCGAGCCCCCGGCGACCTTCGAAGGTCCCCCGCGACAAAACGCTTGGGGCCATGCTCCCGCTCGCCAGCGCCCTCACCTCGGCTAGCCCCTCCGCATGTGGCAGAGCCGGCGGATCGGGCCTGCCAGCCTCCTGGGGGCTAACCCGAACCCTAGGTCGGCCCCCAAGGGGCCCCTCCCAAGGGGCCTATCGCTACAATGCCTGGGATTGGTGACCCCCGAGTCCAAGCGCTGGACTCACCGTGCCGCCCCGCCGCCACCCGGGCCGGTAGGAGAGCTGTCGGTCATTCAGGGCAGAACAACGGACAGGGCCCTCGGAGCCCCCAGCGCCGTTTGAAGGCCCTCCGCGCCAAAACCCTTGGGCCCACGCTCCCGCTCGCCAGCACCATCACTTCAGCCCACCCTCCGCTCCCTGCACAGCCGGCGGATTGGGCCTGACGGCCTCCTGGGGGCTAACCCTAACCCAAGCTCGATCCCTCGAGGGGCCCATCCCAAGGGGCCTGGTGCCGCAACGCCAGGGATTCGGGACCCACAAGCCCCAGCGCCAGACTCACCCTCCCGCCCCGCTGCCACCCGGGCCTCTAGGGGCACCGCCGGTCATCCAGGGCGGGAGAACGGGCAGGGCTTCTTGAGCCCCGGCGACCTTCGAAGGCCCCCCGCGCCAAAACTCATGGGCCTACGCTACCGCTCGCCAGCGCCCTCACCTCGGCCCTCCCCTCTGCTCACCGCACAGCCGGTGGATTGGGCCTGCGGCCTCCTGGGGGCTAACCATAACCCTAGGTCAGCCTCCGAGGGGCCCCTGCGAAGGGGCCTGGTGCCGCAACACCGGGAATTGGGAACTCCCCAACCCCAGCGACGGACTCACCCTGTCACCCTGCCGCCACCCGGGCCCCAGGGGCGCTGCAGGTCATTCAGGGCGGGAAAACGGGCAGGGTCCTCTCCGATCCCCCGGCGACCTTCAAAGGCTTCCCGCGCCAAAACGCTTCGGCCTAGCTCCCGCTCGCCCGCGCCCTCCCCTCGGCCCTCCCCTCACTCGCCGCACAGCTAGCACGTCGGGCCTGCCGGCCTCCTGGGGGCTAACTGTAACCTTAGGTCGGCCCCCGAGGGGCCACTACCAAGGGTCTGCCCCCGCAACGCCGGGGATTGGGGACCCCCAAGCCCCAGTGCCGGGCTCACCCTGCCGCCCCGCCCCTCCGGGCCGCTAGTAGCGCCGCTGGTCATTCAGGGCAGGAGACCGGGTTGGGCCCTCTGAACCCCCGATGACCTTCGAAGGCCCCCCGTGCCAAAACGCTTGGGTCCACATTCTTGCTCTCAAGCGCCCTCACCTGGGTCCACCCCTCCGCTCGCCTCACAGCCGGCGGATCGGGCCTGCTGGCCCCCTGGGGGCTAACAATAACCCTTGGTCGGCCCCCTAGAGCCCTTCCAAAGGGGTCTGGCGCTCCAACGCCGAGGACTGGGGACCCCCAAGCCCCAGCGCCCAAGTCACCCTAACACCCCTCCTCCACCCGGGCCGCTAGGGGAGCCGCCGGTCATTCAGGGCAGAAGAACGTACAGGGCCCTCCAAGCCCCCAGCGACTTTCGAAGGACCCCCGCGCCAAAACGCCTGAGCCCACGCTCCCGCTCGCCAGCGGCCTCACCTCCGCCCGCCTCTCCGCTTGCCGCAGAGCTGGCGGATCGGGCTTCCGGCCTCCTGGGGGCTAAATCTAACCATAGGTCGGCCCCCTAGGGGCCCCAGCAAGGGGCCTAGAGCCGCAACACCGGGGATTGGAGAACCCCGAGCTCCAGCGCTGGACACAACCGGCTGCCCCGCTGCCACATGGGCCACTAGGGGCGCTGCCGGTCATTCAGGGCGGGACAACGGGCAGGGCCCTCAGAGCCTCTGGCGACATTCGAAGGCCCCCCGCGCCAAAACGCTTGGGCCCACGCTCCTGCTCACAAGCGCCCTCACCTCGGCCTGCCCCTCTGCTCACCACACAGCCGGCGGATCGGGCCTGCCGGCCTCCTCGGAGCTAACCCTAACCCTAGGTGAGTCCCCGAGGGGCCCCTCCCAAGGGGCATGGCGCCAAAACGCCGGGGATTGGGAACCCCTGAGTCCCAGCGCCCGACTCACCCTACCGCCCCTCCTCCACCAGGGCTTTTAGGGGAGCCGCCCGTCATTCAGGGCGGGAGAACGGGCAGGGCCGTCCGAACCCCTGGCGACATTCGAAGGACCCCCGCGCCAAAATGACTGGGCCCACTCTCCAGACTGCCAGCGGCCTCACCTCCGACCACCCCTCCACTCACCGCAGAGCTGGCGGATCGGGCCTGCGGGCCTCCTGGGGGCTAAGCCTAACCATATGTCGGCCCCCGAGGGGCCCCTAGCAAGAGGCCTGGAGTCGTAACGCCGGGGATTGGGGACCCCTGAACCCCAGTGCCGGACTCACCCGGCCGCCCCGCTGCCACCTGCACCACTAGGAGCGCCACCGGTCATTCAGTGCGGGAGAACGGGCAGGGTCCTCCGATCCCCCCACGACCTTCGAAGGGCCCCCCGCACCAAAACACTTGACCCACGCTCCCGCTAGCCAGCGCCCTCACCTCGGCCCGCCCCTCCGCTCGCCGCACAGCCGTAGGATCGGGCCTGTCAGCCCCCTGGGTGTAACCCTAACCCTAGGTCTGCCCCCACGGGGCCCCTCCCAAGGGGCCTGGCATCGCAATGCCGGGGATTGGGGACCCCCGAGCACCAGTGCTGGACTCTCCCTGCCACCCCACCACCACCCAGTCCGCTAGGGGCGCCGCCGGTCATTCAGTGCTGGAGAACAGGCAGGGCCCTCTGAACCCCCGCGACCTTCGTAGGCCCCTCGCGCCAAAATGCTTGGGCCCACGCTCCCACTCGCCAGCGCCCTCTACTCGGCCCGCCCCTCCACTCGATGAACAGCTAGCGGATCAGGCCTGCCTGTTTCCTGGGGGCTAACACTATCCCTAGGTCAGACCCCAAGGGGCCACTTCCAAAGGCCTGGTGCCACAACGCCGGGGATTGGTGACCCCCAAGCCTCAGCGCCGGAGTCACCCTTCCGCCCCACAGCTACCGGGCCAGTAGGGACGCCACCAGTCATTCAGAGCGGGAGAATGGGCAGGGCCCTCCGAGGCCCTGGCGACCTTTGAGGCCCCCCACGCCAAAACGCTTGGGCCCACGCTCCCGCTAGCAAGCGCCCTCACCTCGGTCCGCCCCCCCTCTCGCCGCACAGACAGCGGATTGGGCCTGCCAGCCTCCTGGGAACTAACCCTAACTCTAGGTCTGCTCACGAGGGGCCCCTCCCAAGGGGCCTGGCGATGCCACGCCGGGGATTGGGGACCCTCAAGCCCCAGCGCATTACTTACCCTGCCGCCCTGCCGCCACCCGGGCTGCTAGGGGCGCCACCGGTTATTTAGGGCGGGAGAACGGGCAGGGCCCTCCGAGCCCCCAGTGACCTTTGAAGGCCCCCCGTGACAAAACGCTTGGGCCTAGGCTCCTGCTCGCCAGCACCCTCTCCTCAGCCCGCCCCTCCGCTCGCCGCACAGCCGGCAGATCGGGACTGCCGGCCTCCTGGGGCTAACCCTAACCCTAGGTCGGCTCCCGAGGGGCCCATCCCAAGGGGCCTGGCGCCGCCACGCGGGTGATTGGGGACCCCCGAGCACCAGGGCTGAACTCACCCTGCCGCCCCGCTGCGACCCGGATCGCTAGGGGCACCGTCCTCATTCGGGGCTGGGGAACGGGCAGGGCCCTCTGAGCCCCCGGTGACCTTCGAAGGCCCGACACGCCAAAACGCTTGGGCTCCCGCTCCCGCTCGCCAGCGCCCTCACCTCGCCCCGCCCCTCCGTTCTCTGCACAGCCGGCGGATCGGGCCCCGGCCTCCTTTGGGCTAACCTCAACCCTAGGTCGGCCCCCGAGGGACCCCTCCCAAGGGGCCAGGCGCCGCCACGCCGGGGCATTTGGACCCCTGAGCCCTACTCCAGACTCACCCTGCCGCCCCGCCGCCACCCGGGACGCTAGGGGCGCCACCGGTCATTCAGGGAGGGAGTACGGGCAGGGCCCTCCGAGCCCCCGATGACCTTCGAAGGCCCCCCGCACCAAAACGCTTGGGCCTAAGCTCCCGCTCGCCAGCGCCCTCACCTCGGCTCACCCCTCCCCTCGCCGCACAGCCGGCCAATCGGGCCTGCCGGCCTCCTTTGGGCTAACCTCAACCCTAGCTCGGCCCCCGAGGGACCCCTCCCAAGGGGCCTGGCAATGCCACGCCGGGTATTGGGGACCCCCGAGCCCGAGCTCCGGACTCACCCTGCCTCCCCGCCGCCACCCTGGCCGCTAGGGAGCCGCCGGGCATTCAGGGCGGGAGAACTTGCTGGGCCCTCTGAGCCCCCGGTGAGCTTCGAAGGCCCCCCATGCCAAAACGCTTGGGCCCACGCTCCCGCTTGCCAGCGCATTCACGTCGGCCCACCCCTCCGCTCGCTGCACAGCCGGCGGATTGGGCCCGCCGGCCTCCTTTGGGCTAACACTCACCATATGTCGGCCCCCGAGGGACCCCTCCCAAGTGCCTGGAGCCACCGCGCCGGGGATCGGGGACCACTGAGCCCCAGCTCCAGACTCATCCTGCCGACACGCCGCCACCCTGGCCGCTAGGGGCGCCACCGGTCATTTAGGGTGTGAGAATGGGCAGGGCCCTCCAAGCCCCCAGCGACAATCCAAGGCCCCCCGTGCCAAAACGCCTGGGCCCACGCTCCCCCTCGCCAGCGCCCTCACCTCGGCCGCCCCTCTGCTCGCCGCACAGCCGGCGGTTCGGGCCTGCCGGCCTCCTTTGGGCTAACCCTAAACCTAGGTCGGCCCCAGAGGAGCCCCTCCCAAGGGGCCTGGCGCCGCCACGCTGGGGATTGGGGACACCCGAACCCCACCGCCGGACGCACTCTGCCGCTCCTCACCACCCGGCCCGCTAGGGGCGCCGTCCTCATTCAGGGCGTTAGAACGGGCAGGGCCCCCCGAGCCCCCGGCGACCTTCGAAGGTCCCCCGCGACAAAACGCTTGGGGCCATGCTCCCGCTCGCCAGCGCCCTCACCTCGGCTAGCCCCTCCGCATGTGGCAGAGCCGGCGGATCGGGCCTGCCAGCCTCCTGGGGGCTAACCCGAACCCTAGGTCGGCCCCCAAGGGGCCCCTCCCAAGGGGCCTATCGCTACAATGCCTGGGATTGGTGACCCCCGAGTCCAAGCGCTGGACTCACCGTGCCGCCCCGCCGCCACCCGGGCCGGTAGGAGAGCTGTCGGTCATTCAGGGCAGAACAACGGACAGGGCCCTCGGAGCCCCCAGCGCCGTTTGAAGGCCCTCCGCGCCAAAACCCTTGGGCCCACGCTCCCGCTCGCCAGCACCATCACTTCAGCCCACCCTCCGCTCCCTGCACAGCCGGCGGATTGGGCCTGACGGCCTCCTGGGGGCTAACCCTAACCCAAGCTCGATCCCTCGAGGGGCCCATCCCAAGGGGCCTGGTGCCGCAACGCCAGGGATTCGGGACCCACAAGCCCCAGCGCCAGACTCACCCTCCCGCCCCGCTGCCACCCGGGCCTCTAGGGGCACCGCCGGTCATCCAGGGCGGGAGAACGGGCAGGGCTTCTTGAGCCCCGGCGACCTTCGAAGGCCCCCCGCGCCAAAACTCATGGGCCTACGCTACCGCTCGCCAGCGCCCTCACCTCGGCCCTCCCCTCTGCTCACCGCACAGCCGGTGGATTGGGCCTGCGGCCTCCTGGGGGCTAACCATAACCCTAGGTCAGCCTCCGAGGGGCCCCTGCGAAGGGGCCTGGTGCCGCAACACCGGGAATTGGGAACTCCCCAACCCCAGCGACGGACTCACCCTGTCACCCTGCCGCCACCCGGGCCCCAGGGGCGCTGCAGGTCATTCAGGGCGGGAAAACGGGCAGGGTCCTCCGATCCCCCGGCGACCTTCAAAGGCTTCCCGCGCCAAAACGCTTCGGCCTAGCTCCCGCTCGCCCGCGCCCTCCCCTCGGCCCTCCCCTCACTCGCCGCACAGCTAGCACATCGGGCCTGCCGGCCTCCTGGGGGCTAACTGTAACCTTAGGTCGGCCCCCGAGGGGCCACTACCAAGGGTCTGCCCCCGCAACGCCGGGGATTGGGGACCCCCAAGCCCCAGTGCCGGGCTCACCCTGCCGCCCCGCCCCTCCGGGCCGCTAGTAGCGCCGCTGGTCATTCAGGGCAGGAGACCGGGTTGGGCCCTCTGAACCCCCGATGACCTTCGAAGGCCCCCCGTGCCAAAACGCTTGGGTCCACATTCTTGCTCTCAAGCGCCCTCACCTGGGTCCACCCCTCCGCTCGCCTCACAGCCGGCGGATCGGGCCTGCTGGCCCCCTGGGGGCTAACAATAACCCTTGGTCGGCCCCCTAGAGCCCTTCCAAAGGGGTCTGGCGCCCCAACGCCGAGGATTGGGGACCCCCAAGCCCCAGCGCCCAAGTCACCCTAACACCCCTCCTCCACCCGGGCCGCTAGGGGAGCCGCCGGTCATTCAGGGCAGAAGAACGTACAGGGCCCTCCAAGCCCCCAGCGACTTTCGAAGGACCCCCGCGCCAAAACGCCTGAGCCCACGCTCCCGCTCGCCAGCGGCCTCACCTCCGCCCGCCTCTCCGCTTGCCGCAGAGCTGGCGGATCGGGCTTCCGGCCTCCTGGGGGCTAAATCTAACCCTAGCTCCATCCCTCGAGGGGCCCCTCCCAAGGGGCCTGGTGCCGCAACGCCAGGGATTCGGGACCCACAAGCCCCAGCGCCAGACTCACCTTCCCGCCCCGCTGCCACCCGGGCCTCTAGGGGCACCGCCGGTCATCCAGGGCGGGAGAACGGGCAGGGTGCTCCGAGCCCCTGGTGACCTTCAAAGGCCCCCGCACCAAAACGCTTGGGCCCACGCTCCTGCTCTTCAGCGCCCTCACCTCGGCCTGCCCCTCCGCTCGCCACACAGCTGGCAGATCGGGCCTGCCGGCCTCCTGGGGGCTAACCCTAACCCTAGCTCACCCTCGGAGGGGCTCATCCCAAGGTGCCTGGAGCGGCAATGCCGGGCATTGGAGACCCACGAGCCACAGTGCTGGACTCACCGTGCTGCCCCGCCGCCACACAGGCCGCTAGTGGCACCACCGGTCATTCAGGGCGGGAGAACGGGAAGGGCCCTTGGAGGCCCCGGCCTCTTTCGAAGGCCCCCCGCGCCAGAAAGCTTGCGCCTACTCTCCCGGTAGCCAGTGCCCTCACCTCGGCCCGCCCCTCCGCTCGCCGCACAGCCGGCGGATAGGGCCCGCCAGCCTCCTGGGGGCTAACCCTATCCCTACGTCGGCCCCCGAGAGGCCCCTCCCAACGGGCCTGGCACCGCAACACCGGGCTTGGGGACCGCTAGCCCCAGCATCCGACTCACCATGCTCCCCCGCCGGCAACTGACCCACTAGGGGCACCGCCGGACATTCAGTGCGGGAGAACGGGCAGGGCTTCTTGAGCCCCGGCGACCTTCGAAGGCCCCCCGCGCCAAAACTCATGGGCCTACGCTACCGCTCGCCAGCGCCCTCACCTCGGCCCTCCCCTCTGCTCACCGCACAGCCGGTGGATTGGGCCTGCGGCCTCCTGGGGGCTAACCATAACCCTAGGTCAGCCTCCGAGGGGCCCCTGCGAAGGGGCCTGGTGCCGCAACACCGGGAATTGGGAACTCCCCAACCCCAGCGACGGACTCACCCTGTCACCCTGCCGCCACCCGGGCCCCAGGGGCGCTGCAGGTCATTCAGGGCGGGAAAACGGGCAGGGTCCTCCGATCCCCCGGCGACCTTCGAAGGCTTCCCGCGCCAAAACGCTTCGGCCAAGCTCCCGCTCGCCCGCGCCCTCCCCTCGGCCCTCCCCTCACTCGCCGCACAGCTAGCACGTCGGGCCTGCCGGCCTCCTGGGGGCTAACTGTAACCTTAGGTCGGCCCCCGAGGGGCCACTACCAAGGGTCTGCCCCCGCAACGCCGGGGATTGGGGACCCCCAAGCCCCAGTGCCGGGCTCACCCTGCCGCCCCGCCCCTCCGGGCCGCTAGTAGCGCCGCTGGTCATTCAGGGCAGGAGACCGGGTTGGGCCCTCTGAACCCCCGATGACCTTCGAAGGCCCCCCGTGCCAAAACGCTTGGGTCCACATTCTTGCTCTCAAGCGCCCTCACCTGGGTCCACCCCTCCGCTCGCCTCACAGCCGGCGGATCGGGCCTGCTGGCCCCCTGGGGGCTAACAATAACCCTTGGTCGGCCCCCTAGAGCCCTTCCAAAGGGGTCTGGCGCCCCAACGCCGAGGATTGGGGACCCCCAAGCCCCAGCGCCCAAGTCACCCTAACACCCCTCCTCCACCCGGGCCGCTAGGGGAGCCGCCGGTCATTCAGGGCAGAAGAACGTACAGGGCCCTCCAAGCCCCCAGCGACTTTCGAAGGACCCCCGCGCCAAAACGCCTGAGCCCACGCTCCCGCTCGCCAGCGGCCTCACCTCCGCCCGCCTCTCCGCTTGCCGCAGAGCTGGCGGATCGGGCTTCCGGCCTCCTGGGGGCTAAATCTAACCCTAGCTCCATCCCTCGAGGGGCCCCTCCCAAGGGGCCTGGTGCCGCAACGCCAGGGATTCGGGACCCACAAGCCCCAGCGCCAGACTCACCTTCCCGCCCCGCTGCCACCCGGGCCTCTAGGGGCACCGCCGGTCATCCAGGGCGGGAGAACGGGCAGGGTGCTCCGAGCCCCTGGTGACCTTCAAAGGCCCCCGCACCAAAACGCTTGGGCCCACGCTCCTGCTCTTCAGCGCCCTCACCTCGGCCTGCCCCTCCGCTCGCCACACAGCTGGCAGATCGGGCCTGCCGGCCTCCTGGGGGCTAACCCTAACCCTAGCTCACCCTCGGAGGGGCTCATCCCAAGGTGCCTGGAGCGGCAATGCCGGGCATTGGAGACCCACGAGCCACAGTGCTGGACTCACCGTGCTGCCCCGCCGCCACACAGGCCGCTAGTGGCACCACCGGTCATTCAGGGCGGGAGAACGGGAAGGGCCCTTGGAGCCCCCGGCCTCTTTCGAAGGCCCCCCGCGCCAGAAAGCTTGCGCCTACTCTCCCGGTAGCCAGTGCCCTCACCTCGGCCCGCCCCTCCGCTCGCCGCACAGCCGGCGGATAGGGCCCGCCAGCCTCCTGGGGGCTAACCCTATCCCTACGTCGGCCCCCGAGAGGCCCCTCCCAACGGGCCTGGCACCGCAACACCGGGCTTGGGGACCGCTAGCCCCAGCATCCGACTCACCATGCTCCCCCGCCGGCAACTGACCCACTAGGGGCACCGCCGGACATTCAGTGCGGGAGAACGGGCAGGGCTTCTTGAGCCCCGGCGACCTTCGAAGGCCCCCCGCGCCAAAACTCATGGGCCTACGCTACCGCTCGCCAGCGCCCTCACCTCGGCCCTCCCCTCTGCTCACCGCACAGCCGGTGGATTGGGCCTGCGGCCTCCTGGGGGCTAACCATAACCCTAGGTCAGCCTCCGAGGGGCCCCTGCGAAGGGGCCTGGTGCCGCAACACCGGGAATTGGGAACTCCCCAACCCCAGCGATGGACTCACCCTGTCACCCTGCCGCCACCCGGGCCCCAGGGGCGCTGCAGGTCATTCAGGGCGGGAAAACGGGCAGGGTCCTCCGATCCCCCGGCGACCTTCGAAGGCTTCCCGCGCCAAAACGCTTCGGCCAAGCTCCCGCTCGCCCGCGCCCTCCCCTCGGCCCTCCCCTCACTCGCCGCACAGATAGCACGTCGGGCCTGCCGGCCTCCTGGGGGCTAACTGTAACCTTAGGTCGGCCCCCGAGGGGCCACTACCAAGGGTCTGCCCCCGCAACGCCGGGGATTGGGGACCCCCAAGCCCCAGTGCCGGGCTCACCCTGCCGCCCCGCCCCTCCGGGCCGCTAGTAGCGCCGCTGGTCATTCAGGGCAGGAGACCGGGTTGGGCCCTCTGAACCCCCGATGACCTTCGAAGGCCCCCCGTGCCAAAACGCTTGGGTCCACATTCTTGCTCTCAAGCGCCCTCACCTGGGTCCACCCCTCCGCTCGCCTCACAGCCGGCGGATCGGGCCTGCTGGCCCCCTGGGGGCTAACAATAACCCTTGGTCGGCCCCCTAGAGCCCTTCCAAAGGGGTCTGGCGCCCCAACGCCGAGGATTGGGGACCCCCAAGCCCCAGCGCCCAAGTCACCCTAACACCCCTCCTCCACCCGGGCCGCTAGGGGAGCCGCCGGTCATTCAGGGCAGAAGAACGTACAGGGCCCTCCAAGCCCCCAGCGACTTTCGAAGGACCCCCGCGCCAAAACGCCTGAGCCCACGCTCCCGCTCGCCAGCGGCCTCACCTCCGCCCGCCTCTCCGCTTGCCGCAGAGCTGGCGGATCGGGCTTCCGGCCTCCTGGGGGCTAAATCTAACCCTAGCTCCATCCCTCGAGGGGCCCCTCCCAAGGGGCCTGGTGCCGCAACGCCAGGGATTCGGGACCCACAAGCCCCAGCGCCAGACTCACCTTCCCGCCCCGCTGCCACCCGGGCCTCTAGGGGCACCGCCGGTCATCCAGGGCGGGAGAACGGGCAGGGTGCTCCGAGCCCCTGGTGACCTTCAAAGGCCCCCGCACCAAAACGCTTGGGCCCACGCTCCTGCTCTTCAGCGCCCTCACCTCGGCCTGCCCCTCCGCTCGCCACACAGCTGGCAGATCGGGCCTGCCGGCCTCCTGGGGGCTAACCCTAACCCTAGCTCACCCTCGGAGGGGCTCATCCCAAGGTGCCTGGAGCGGCAATGCCGGGCATTGGAGACCCACGAGCCACAGTGCTGGACTCACCGTGCTGCCCCGCCGCCACACAGGCCGCTAGTGGCACCACCGGTCATTCAGGGCGGGAGAACGGGAAGGGCCCTTGGAGCCCCCGGCCTCTTTCGAAGGCCCCCCGCGCCAGAAAGCTTGCGCCTACTCTCCCGGTAGCCAGTGCCCTCACCTCGGCCCGCCCCTCCGCTCGCCGCACAGCCGGCGGATAGGGCCCGCCAGCCTCCTGGGGGCTAACCCTATCCCTACGTCGGCCCCCGAGAGGCCCCTCCCAACGGGCCTGGCACCGCAACACCGGGCTTGGGGACCGCTAGCCCCAGCATCCGACTCACCATGCTCCCCCGCCGGCAACTGACCCACTAGGGGCACCGCCGGACATTCAGTGCGGGAGAACGGGCAGGGCTTCTTGAGCCCCGGCGACCTTCGAAGGCCCCCCGCGCCAAAACTCATGGGCCTACGCTACCGCTCGCCAGCGCCCTCACCTCGGCCCTCCCCTCTGCTCACCGCACAGCCGGTGGATTGGGCCTGCGGCCTCCTGGGGGCTAACCATAACCCTAGGTCAGCCTCCGAGGGGCCCCTGCGAAGGGGCCTGGTGCCGCAACACCGGGAATTGGGAACTCCCCAACCCCAGCGACGGACTCACCCTGTCACCCTGCCGCCACCCGGGCCCCAGGGGCGCTGCAGGTCATTCAGGGCGGGAAAACGGGCAGGGTCCTCCGATCCCCCGGCGACCTTCGAAGGCTTCCCGCGCCAAAACGCTTCGGCCTAGCTCCCGCTCGCCCGCGCCCTCCCCTCGGCCCTCCCCTCACTCGCCGCACAGCTAGCACATCGGGCCTGCCGGCCTCCTGGGGGCTAACTGTAACCTTAGGTCGGCCCCCGAGGGGCCACTACCAAGGGTCTGCCCCCGCAACGCCGGGGATTGGGGACCCCCAAGCCCCAGTGCCGGGCTCACCCTGCCGCCCCGCCCCTCCGGGCCGCTAGTAGCGCCGCTGGTCATTCAGGGCAGGAGACCGGGTTGGGCCCTCTGAACCCCCGATGACCTTCGAAGGCCCCCCGTGCCAAAACGCTTGGGTCCACATTCTTGCTCTCAAGCGCCCTCACCTGGGTCCACCCCTCCGCTCGCCTCACAGCCGGCGGATCGGGCCTGCTGGCCCCCTGGGGGCTAACAATAACCCTTGGTCGGCCCCCTAGAGCCCTTCCAAAGGGGTCTGGCGCCCCAACGCCGAGGACTGGGGACCCCCAAGCCCCAGCGCCCAAGTCACCCTAACACCCCTCCTCCACCCGGGCCGCTAGGGGAGCCGCCGGTCATTCAGGGCAGAAGAACGTACAGGGCCCTCCAAGCCCCCAGCGACTTTCGAAGGACCCCCGCGCCAAAACGCCTGAGCCCACGCTCCCGCTCGCCAGCGGCCTCACCTCCGCCCGCCTCTCCGCTTGCCGCAGAGCTGGCGGATAGGGCTTCCGGCCTCCTGGGGGCTAAATCTAACCCTAGCTCCATCCCTCGAGGGGCCCCTCCCAAGGGGCCTGGTGCCGCAACGCCAGGGATTCGGGACCCACAAGCCCCAGCGCCAGACTCACCTTCCCGCCCCGCTGCCACCCGGGCCTCTAGGGGCACCGCCGGTCATCCAGGGCGGGAGAACGGGCAGGGTGCTCCGAGCCCCTGGTGACCTTCAAAGGCCCCCGCACCAAAACGCTTGGGCCCACGCTCCTGCTCTTCAGCGCCCTCACCTCGGCCTGCCCCTCCGCTCGCCACACAGCTGGCAGATCGGGCCTGCCGGCCTCCTGGGGGCTAACCCTAACCCTAGCTCACCCTCGGAGGGGCTCATCCCAAGGTGCCTGGAGCGGCAATGCCGGGCATTGGAGACCCACGAGCCACAGTGCTGGACTCACCGTGCTGCCCCGCCGCCACACAGGCCGCTAGTGGCACCACCGGTCATTCAGGGCGGGAGAACGGGAAGGGCCCTTGGAGCCCCCGGCCTCTTTCGAAGGCCCCCCGCGCCAGAATGCTTGCGCCCACTCTCCCGGTAGCCAGTGCCCTCACCTCGGCCCGCCCCTCCGCTCGCCGCACAGCCGGCGGATAGGGCCCGCCAGCCTCCTGGGGGCTAACCCTATCCCTACGTCGGCCCCCGAGAGGCCCCTCCCAACGGGCCTGGCACCGCAACACCGGGCTTGGGGACCGCTAGCCCCAGCATCCGACTCACCATGCTCCCCCGCCGGCAACTGACCCACTAGGGGCACCGCCGGACATTCAGTGCGGGAGAACGGGCAGGGCTTCTTGAGCCCCGGCGACCTTCGAAGGCCCCCCGCGCCAAAACTCATGGGCCTACGCTACCGCTCGCCAGCGCCCTCACCTCGGCCCTCCCCTCTGCTCACCGCACAGCCGGTGGATTGGGCCTGCGGCCTCCTGGGGGCTAACCATAACCCTAGGTCAGCCTCCGAGGGGCCCCTGCGAAGGGGCCTGGTGCCGCAACACCGGGAATTGGGAACTCCCCAACCCCAGCGACGGACTCACCCTGTCACCCTGCCGCCACCCGGGCCCCAGGGGCGCTGCAGGTCATTCAGGGCGGGAAAACGGGCAGGGTCCTCCGATCCCCCGGCGACCTTCGAAGGCTTCCCGCG
Source organism: Ursus arctos (assembly GCF_023065955.2). Lineage (NCBI taxonomy): Eukaryota > Metazoa > Chordata > Mammalia > Carnivora > Ursidae > Ursus > Ursus arctos. The sequence goes on from NW_026623096.1 coordinate 43,871, forward strand.
CCAAAACGCTTCGGCCTAGCTCCCGCTCGCCCGCGCCCTCCCCTCGGCCCTCCCCTCACTCGCCGCACAGCTAGCACATCGGGCCTGCCGGCCTCCTGGGGGCTAACTGTAACCTTAGGTCGGCCCCCGAGGGGCCACTACCAAGGGTCTGCCCCCGCAACGCCGGGGATTGGGGACCCCCAAGCCCCAGTGCCGGGCTCACCCTGCCGCCCCGCCCCTCCGGGCCGCTAGTAGCGCCGCTGGTCATTCAGGGCAGGAGACCGGGTTGGGCCCTCTGAACCCCCGATGACCTTCGAAGGCCCCCCGTGCCAAAACGCTTGGGTCCACATTCTTGCTCTCAAGCGCCCTCACCTGGGTCCACCCCTCCGCTCGCCTCACAGCCGGCGGATCGGGCCTGCTGGCCCCCTGGGGGCTAACAATAACCCTTGGTCGGCCCCCTAGAGCCCTTCCAAAGGGGTCTGGCGCCCCAACGCCGAGGACTGGGGACCCCCAAGCCCCAGCGCCCAAGTCACCCTAACACCCCTCCTCCACCCGGGCCGCTAGGGGAGCCGCCGGTCATTCAGGGCAGAAGAACGTACAGGGCCCTCCAAGCCCCCAGCGACTTTCGAAGGACCCCCGCGCCAAAACGCCTGAGCCCACGCTCCCGCTCGCCAGCGGCCTCACCTCCGCCCGCCTCTCCGCTTGCCGCAGAGCTGGCGGATCGGGCTTCCGGCCTCCTGGGGGCTAAATCTAACCATAGGTCGGCCCCCTAGGGGCCCCAGCAAGGGGCCTAGAGCCGCAACACCGGGGATTGGAGAACCCCGAGCTCCAGCGCTGGACACAACCGGCTGCCCCGCTGCCACATGGGCCACTAGGGGCGCTGCCGGTCATTCAGGGCGGGACAACGGGCAGGGCCCTCAGAGCCTCTGGCGACATTCGAAGGCCCCCCGCGCCAAAACGCTTGGGCCCACGCTCCTGCTCACAAGCGCCCTCACCTCGGCCTGCCCCTCTGCTCACCACACAGCCGGCGGATCGGGCCTGCCGGCCTCCTCGGAGCTAACCCTAACCCTAGGTGAGTCCCCGAGGGGCCCCTCCCAAGGGGCATGGCGCCAAAACGCCGGGGATTGGGAACCCCTGAGTCCCAGCGCCCGACTCACCCTACCGCCCCTCCTCCACCAGGGCTTTTAGGGGAGCCGCCCGTCATTCAGGGCGGGAGAACGGGCAGGGCCGTCCGAACCCCTGGCGACATTCAAAGGACCCCCGCGCCAAAATGACTGGGCCCACTCTCCAGACTGCCAGCGGCCTCACCTCCGACCACCCCTCCACTCACCGCAGAGCTGGCGGATCGGGCCTGCGGGCCTCCTGGGGGCTAAGCCTAACCATATGTCGGCCCCCGAGGGGCCCCTAGCAAGAGGCCTGGAGTCGTAACGCCGGGGATTGGGGACCCCTGAACCCCAGTGCCGGACTCACCCGGCCGCCCCGCTGCCACCTGCACCACTAGGAGCGCCACCGGTCATTCAGTGCGGGAGAACGGGCAGGGTCCTCCGATCCCCCCACGACCTTCGAAGGGCCCCCCGCACCAAAACACTTGACCCACGCTCCCGCTAGCCAGCGCCCTCACCTCGGCCCGCCCCTCCGCTCGCCGCACAGCCGTAGGATCGGGCCTGTCAGCCCCCTGGGTGTAACCCTAACCCTAGGTCTGCCCCCACGGGGCCCCTCCCAAGGGGCCTGGCATCGCAATGCCGGGGATTGGGGACCCCCGAGCACCAGTGCTGGACTCTCCCTGCCACCCCACCACCACCCAGTCCGCTAGGGGCGCCGCCGGTCATTCAGTGCTGGAGAACAGGCAGGGCCCTCTGAGCCCCCGCGACCTTCGTAGGCCCCTCGCGCCAAAATGCTTGGGCCCACGCTCCCACTCGCCAGCGCCCTCTACTCGGCCCGCCCCTCCACTCGATGAACAGCTAGCGGATCAGGCCTGCCTGTTTCCTGGGGGCTAACACTATCCCTAGGTCAGACCCCAAGGGGCCACTTCCAAAGGCCTGGTGCCACAACGCCGGGGATTGGTGACCCCCAAGCCTCAGCGCCGGAGTCACCCTTCCGCCCCACAGCTACCGGGCCAGTAGGGACGCCACCAGTCATTCAGAGCGGGAGAATGGGCAGGGCCCTCCGAGCCCCTGGCGACCTTTGAGGCCCCCCACGCCAAAACGCTTGGGCCCACGCTCCCGCTAGCAAGCGCCCTCACCTCGGTCCGCCCCCCCTCTCGCCGCACAGACAGCGGATTGGGCCTGCCAGCCTCCTGGGAACTAACCCTAACTCTAGGTCTGCTCACGAGGGGCCCCTCCCAAGGGGCCTGGCGATGCCACGCCGGGGATTGGGGACCCTCAAGCCCCAGCGCATTACTTACCCTGCCGCCCTGCCGCCACCCGGGCTGCTAGGGGCGCCACCGGTTATTTAGGGCGGGAGAACGGGCAGGGCCCTCCGAGCCCCCAGTGACCTTTGAAGGCCCCCCGTGACAAAACGCTTGGGCCTAGGCTCCTGCTCGCCAGCACCCTCTCCTCAGCCCGCCCCTCCGCTCGCCGCACAGCCGGCAGATCGGGACTGCCGGCCTCCTGGGGCTAACCCTAACCCTAGGTCGGCTCCCGAGGGGCCCATCCCAAGGGGCCTGGCGCCGCCACGCGGGTGATTGGGGACCCCCGAGCACCAGGGCTGAACTCACCCTGCCGCCCCGCTGCGACCCGGATCGCTAGGGGCACCGTCCTCATTCGGGGCTGGGGAACGGGCAGGGCCCTCTGAGCCCCCGGTGACCTTCGAAGGCCCGACACGCCAAAACGCTTGGGCTCCCGCTCCCGCTCGCCAGCGCCCTCACCTCGCCCCGCCCCTCCGTTCTCTGCACAGCCGGCGGATCGGGCCCCGGCCTCCTTTGGGCTAACCTCAACCCTAGGTCGGCCCCCGAGGGACCCCTCCCAAGGGGCCAGGCGCCGCCACGCCGGGGCATTTGGACCCCTGAGCCCTACTCCAGACTCACCCTGCCGCCCCGCCGCCACCCGGGACGCTAGGGGCGCCACCGGTCATTCAGGGAGGGAGTACGGGCAGGGCCCTCCGAGCCCCCGATGACCTTCGAAGGCCCCCCGCACCAAAACGCTTGGGCCTAAGCTCCCGCTCGCCAGCGCCCTCACCTCGGCTCACCCCTCCCCTCGCCGCACAGCCGGCCAATCGGGCCTGCTGGCCTCCTTTGGGCTAACGATAACCCTAGCTCGGCCCCCGAGGGACCCCTCCCAAGGGGCCTGGCAATGCCACGCCGGGTATTGGGGACCCCCGAGCCCGAGCTCCGGACTCACCCTGCCTCCCCGCCGCCACCCTGGCCGCTAGGGAGCCGCCGGGCATTCAGGGCGGGAGAACTTGCTGGGCCCTCTGAGCCCCCGGTGAGCTTCGAAGGCCCCCCATGCCAAAACGCTTGGGCCCACGCTCCCGCTTGCCAGCGCATTCACGTCGGCCCACCCCTCCGCTCGCTGCACAGCCGGCGGATTGGGCCCGCCGGCCTCCTTTGGGCTAACACTCACCATATGTCGGCCCCCGAGGGACCCCTCCCAAGTGCCTGGAGCCACCGCGCCGGGGATCGGGGACCACTGAGCCCCAGCTCCAGACTCATCCTGCCGACACGCCGCCACCCTGGCCGCTAGGGGCGCCACCGGTCATTTAGGGTGTGAGAATGGGCAGGGCCCTCCAAGCCCCCAGCGACAATCCAAGGCCCCCCGTGCCAAAACGCCTGGGCCCACGCTCCCCCTCGCCAGCGCCCTCACCTCGGCCGCCCCTCTGCTCGCCGCACAGCCGGCGGTTCGGGCCTGCCGGCCTCCTTTGGGCTAACCCTAAACCTAGGTCGGCCCCAGAGGAGCCCCTCCCAAGGGGCCTGGCGCCGCCACGCTGGGGATTGGGGACACCCGAACCCCACCGCCGGACGCACTCTGCCGCTCCTCACCACCCGGCCCGCTAGGGGCGCCGTCCTCATTCAGGGCGTTAGAACGGGCAGGGCCCCCCGAGCCCCCGGCGACCTTCGAAGGTCCCCCGCGACAAAACGCTTGGGGCCATGCTCCCGCTCGCCAGCGCCCTCACCTCGGCTAGCCCCTCCGCATGTGGCAGAGCCGGCGGATCGGGCCTGCCAGCCTCCTGGGGGCTAACCCGAACCCTAGGTCGGCCCCCAAGGGGCCCCTCCCAAGGGGCCTATCGCTACAATGCCTGGGATTGGTGACCCCCGAGTCCAAGCGCTGGACTCACCGTGCCGCCCCGCCGCCACCCGGGCCGGTAGGAGAGCTGTCGGTCATTCAGGGCAGAACAACGGACAGGGCCCTCGGAGACCCCAGCGCCGTTTGAAGGCCCTCCGCGCCAAAACCCTTGGGCCCACGCTCCCGCTCGCCAGCACCATCACTTCAGCCCACCCTCCGCTCCCTGCACAGCCGGCGGATTGGGCCTGACGGCCTCCTGGGGGCTAACCCTAACCCAAGCTCGATCCCTCGAGGGGCCCATCCCAAGGGGCCTGGTGCCGCAACGCCAGGGATTCGGGACCCACAAGCCCCAGCGCCAGACTCACCCTCCCGCCCCGCTGCCACCCGGGCCTCTAGGGGCACCGCCGGTCATCCAGGGCGGGAGAACGGGCAGGGCTTCTTGAGCCCCGGCGACCTTCGAAGGCCCCCGCGCCAAAACTCATGGGCCTACGCTACCGCTCGCCAGCGCCCTCACCTCGGCCCTCCCCTCTGCTCACCGCACAGCCGGTGGATTGGGCCTGCGGCCTCCTGGGGGCTAACCATAACCCTAGGTCAGCCTCCGAGGGGCCCCTGCGAAGGGGCCTGGTGCCGCAACACCGGGAATTGGGAACTCCCCAACCCCAGCGACGGACTCACCCTGTCACCCTGCCGCCACCCGGGCCCCAGGGGCGCTGCAGGTCATTCAGGGCGGGAAAACGGGCAGGGTCCTCCGATCCCCCGGCGACCTTCAAAGGCTTCCCGCGCCAAAACGCTTCGGCCTAGCTCCCGCTCGCCCGCGCCCTCCCCTCGGCCCTCCCCTCACTCGCCGCACAGCTAGCACGTCGGGCCTGCCGGCCTCCTGGGGGCTAACTGTAACCTTAGGTCGGCCCCCGAGGGGCCACTACCAAGGGTCTGCCCCCGCAACGCCAGGGATTGGGGACCCCCAAGCCCCAGTGCCGGGCTCACCCTGCCGCCCCGCCCCTCCGGGCCGCTAGTAGCGCCGCTGGTCATTCAGGGCAGGAGACCGGGTTGGGCCCTCTGAACCCCCGATGACCTTCGAAGGCCCCCCGTGCCAAAACGCTTGGGTCCACATTCTTGCTCTCAAGCGCCCTCACCTGGGTCCACCCCTCCGCTCGCCTCACAGCCGGCGGATCGGGCCTGCTGGCCCCCTGGGGGCTAACAATAACCCTTGGTCGGCCCCCTAGAGCCCTTCCAAAGGGGTCTGGCGCCCCAACGCCGAGGATTGGGGACCCCCAAGCCCCAGCGCCCAAGTCACCCTAACACCCCTCCTCCACCCGGGCCGCTAGGGGAGCCGCCGGTCATTCAGGGCAGAAGAACGTACAGGGCCCTCCAAGCCCCCAGCGACTTTCGAAGGACCCCCGCGCCAAAACGCCTGAGCCCACGCTCCCGCTCGCCAGCGGCCTCACCTCCGCCCGCCTCTCCGCTTGCCGCAGAGCTGGCGGATCGGGCTTCCGGCCTCCTGGGGGCTAAATCTAACCCTAGCTCCATCCCTCGAGGGGCCCCTCCCAAGGGGCCTGGTGCTGCAACGCCAGGGATTCGGGACCCACAAGCCCCAGCGCCAGACTCACCTTCCCGCCCCGCTGCCACCCGGGCCTCTAGGGGCACCGCCGGTCATCCAGGGCGGGAGAACGGGCAGGGTGCTCCGAGCCCCTGGTGACCTTCAAAGGCCCCCGCACCAAAACGCTTGGGCCCACGCTCCTGCTCTTCAGCGCCCTCACCTCGGCCTGCCCCTCCGCTCGCCACACAGCTGGCAGATCGGGCCTGCCGGCCTCCTGGGGGCTAACCCTAACCCTAGCTCACCCTCGGAGGGGCTCATCCCAAGGTGCCTGGAGCGGCAATGCCGGGCATTGGAGACCCACGAGCCACAGTGCTGGACTCACCGTGCTGCCCCGCCGCCACACAGGCCGCTAGTGGCACCACCGGTCATTCAGGGCGGGAGAACGGGAAGGGCCCTTGGAGCCCCCGGCCTCTTTCGAAGGCCCCCCGCGCCAGAAAGCTTGCGCCTACTCTCCCGGTAGCCAGTGCCCTCACCTCGGCCCGCCCCTCCGCTCGCCGCACAGCCGGCGGATAGGGCCCGCCAGCCTCCTGGGGGCTAACCCTATCCCTACGTCGGCCCCCGAGAGGCCCCTCCCAACGGGCCTGGCACCGCAACACCGGGCTTGGGGACCGCTAGCCCCAGCATCCGACTCACCATGCTCCCCCGCCGGCAACTGACCCACTAGGGGCACCGCCGGACATTCAGTGCGGGAGAACGGGCAGGGCTTCTTGAGCCCCGGCGACCTTCGAAGGCCCCCCGCGCCAAAACTCATGGGCCTACGCTACCGCTCGCCAGCGCCCTCACCTCGGCCCTCCCCTCTGCTCACCGCACAGCCGGTGGATTGGGCCTGCGGCCTCCTGGGGGCTAACCATAACCCTAGGTCAGCCTCCGAGGGGCCCCTGCGAAGGGGCCTGGTGCCGCAACACCGGGAATTGGGAACTCCCCAACCCCAGCGACGGACTCACCCTGTCACCCTGCCGCCACCCGGGCCCCAGGGGCGCTGCAGGTCATTCAGGGCGGGAAAACGGGCAGGGTCCTCCGATCCCCCGGCGACCTTCGAAGGCTTCCCGCGCCAAAACGCTTCGGCCAAGCTCCCGCTCGCCCGCGCCCTCCCCTCGGCCCTCCCCTCACTCGCCGCACAGCTAGCACGTCGGGCCTGCCGGCCTCCTGGGGGCTAACTGTAACCTTAGGTCGGCCCCCGAGGGGCCACTACCAAGGGTCTGCCCCCGCAACGCCGGGGATTGGGGACCCCCAAGCCCCAGTGCCGGGCTCACCCTGCCGCCCCGCCCCTCCGGGCCGCTAGTAGCGCCGCTGGTCATTCAGGGCAGGAGACCGGGTTGGGCCCTCTGAACCCCCGATGACCTTCGAAGGCCCCCCGTGCCAAAACGCTTGGGTCCACATTCTTGCTCTCAAGCGCCCTCACCTGGGTCCACCCCTCCGCTCGCCTCACAGCCGGCGGATCGGGCCTGCTGGCCCCCTGGGGGCTAACAATAACCCTTGGTCGGCCCCCTAGAGCCCTTCCAAAGGGGTCTGGCGCCCCAACGCCGAGGACTGGGGACCCCCAAGCCCCAGCGCCCAAGTCACCCTAACACCCCTCCTCCACCCGGGCCGCTAGGGGAGCCGCCGGTCATTCAGGGCAGAAGAACGTACAGGGCCCTCCAAGCCCCCAGCGACTTTCGAAGGACCCCCGCGCCAAAACGCCTGAGCCCACGCTCCCGCTCGCCAGCGGCCTCACCTCCGCCCGCCTCTCCGCTTGCCGCAGAGCTGGCGGATAGGGCTTCCGGCCTCCTGGGGGCTAAATCTAACCCTAGCTCCATCCCTCGAGGGGCCCCTCCCAAGGGGCCTGGTGCCGCAACGCCAGGGATTCGGGACCCACAAGCCCCAGCGCCAGACTCACCTTCCCGCCCCGCTGCCACCCGGGCCTCTAGGGGCACCGCCGGTCATCCAGGGCGGGAGAACGGGCAGGGTGCTCCGAGCCCCTGGTGACCTTCAAAGGCCCCCGCACCAAAACGCTTGGGCCCACGCTCCTGCTCTTCAGCGCCCTCACCTCGGCCTGCCCCTCCGCTCGCCACACAGCTGGCAGATCGGGCCTGCCGGCCTCCTGGGGGCTAACCCTAACCCTAGCTCACCCTCGGAGGGGCTCATCCCAAGGTGCCTGGAGCGGCAATGCCGGGCATTGGAGACCCACGAGCCACAGTGCTGGACTCACCGTGCTGCCCCGCCGCCACACAGGCCGCTAGTGGCACCACCGGTCATTCAGGGCGGGAGAACGGGAAGGGCCCTTGGAGCCCCCGGCCTCTTTCGAAGGCCCCCCCGCGCCAGAATGCTTGCGCCCACTCTCCCGGTAGCCAGTGCCCTCACCTCGGCCCGCCCCTCCGCTCGCCGCACAGCCGGCGGATAGGGCCCGCCAGCCTCCTGGGGGCTAACCCTATCCCTACGTCGGCCCCCGAGAGGCCCCTCCCAACGGGCCTGGCACCGCAACACCGGGCTTGGGGACCGCTAGCCCCAGCATCCGACTCACCATGCTCCCCCGCCGGCAACTGACCCACTAGGGGCACCGCCGGACATTCAGTGCGGGAGAACGGGCAGGGCTTCTTGAGCCCCGGCGACCTTCGAAGGCCCCCCGCGCCAAAACTCATGGGCCTACGCTACCGCTCGCCAGCGCCCTCACCTCGGCCCTCCCCTCTGCTCACCGCACAGCCGGTGGATTGGGCCTGCGGCCTCCTGGGGGCTAACCATAACCCTAGGTCAGCCTCCGAGGGGCCCCTGCGAAGGGGCCTGGTGCCGCAACACCGGGAATTGGGAACTCCCCAACCCCAGCGACGGACTCACCCTGTCACCCTGCCGCCACCCCGGGCCCCAGGGGCGCTGCAGGTCATTCAGGGCGGGAAAACGGGCAGGGTCCTCCGATCCCCCGGCGACCTTCGAAGGCTTCCCGCGCCAAAACGCTTCGGCCTAGCTCCCGCTCGCCCGCGCCCTCCCCTCGGCCCTCCCCTCACTCGCCGCACAGCTAGCACATCGGGCCTGCCGGCCTCCTGGGGGCTAACTGTAACCTTAGGTCGGCCCCCGAGGGGCCACTACCAAGGGTCTGCCCCCGCAACGCCGGGGATTGGGGACCCCCAAGCCCCAGTGCCGGGCTCACCCTGCCGCCCCGCCCCTCCGGGCCGCTAGTAGCGCCGCTGGTCATTCAGGGCAGGAGACCGGGTTGGGCCCTCTGAACCCCCGATGACCTTCGAAGGCCCCCCGTGCCAAAACGCTTGGGTCCACATTCTTGCTCTCAAGCGCCCTCACCTGGGTCCACCCCTCCGCTCGCCTCACAGCCGGCGGATCGGGCCTGCTGGCCCCCTGGGGGCTAACAATAACCCTTGGTCGGCCCCCTAGAGCCCTTCCAAAGGGGTCTGGCGCCCCAACGCCGAGGACTGGGGACCCCCAAGCCCCAGCGCCCAAGTCACCCTAACACCCCTCCTCCACCCGGGCCGCTAGGGGAGCCGCCGGTCATTCAGGGCAGAAGAACGTACAGGGCCCTCCAAGCCCCCAGCGACTTTCGAAGGACCCCCGCGCCAAAACGCCTGAGCCCACGCTCCCGCTCGCCAGCGGCCTCACCTCCGCCCGCCTCTCCGCTTGCCGCAGAGCTGGCGGATCGGGCTTCCGGCCTCCTGGGGGCTAAATCTAACCATAGGTCGGCCCCCTAGGGGCCCCAGCAAGGGGCCTAGAGCCGCAACACCGGGGATTGGAGAACCCCGAGCTCCAGCGCTGGACACAACCGGCTGCCCCGCTGCCACATGGGCCACTAGGGGCGCTGCCGGTCATTCAGGGCGGGACAACGGGCAGGGCCCTCAGAGCCTCTGGCGACATTCGAAGGCCCCCCGCGCCAAAACGCTTGGGCCCACGCTCCTGCTCACAAGCGCCCTCACCTCGGCCTGCCCCTCTGCTCACCACACAGCCGGCGGATCGGGCCTGCCGGCCTCCTCGGAGCTAACCCTAACCCTAGGTGAGTCCCCGAGGGGCCCCTCCCAAGGGGCATGGCGCCAAAACGCCGGGGATTGGGAACCCCTGAGTCCCAGCGCCCGACTCACCCTACCGCCCCTCCTCCACCAGGGCTTTTAGGGGAGCCGCCCGTCATTCAGGGCGGGAGAACGGGCAGGGCCGTCCGAACCCCTGGCGACATTCAAAGGACCCCCGCGCCAAAATGACTGGGCCCACTCTCCAGACTGCCAGCGGCCTCACCTCCGACCACCCCTCCACTCACCGCAGAGCTGGCGGATCGGGCCTGCGGGCCTCCTGGGGGCTAAGCCTAACCATATGTCGGCCCCCGAGGGGCCCCTAGCAAGAGGCCTGGAGTCGTAACGCCGGGGATTGGGGACCCCTGAACCCCAGTGCCGGACTCACCCGGCCGCCCCGCTGCCACCTGCACCACTAGGAGCGCCACCGGTCATTCAGTGCGGGAGAACGGGCAGGGTCCTCCGATCCCCCCACGACCTTCGAAGGGCCCCCCGCACCAAAACACTTGACCCACGCTCCCGCTAGCCAGCGCCCTCACCTCGGCCCGCCCCTCCGCTCGCCGCACAGCCGTAGGATCGGGCCTGTCAGCCCCCTGGGTGTAACCCTAACCCTAGGTCTGCCCCCACGGGGCCCCTCCCAAGGGGCCTGGCATCGCAATGCCGGGGATTGGGGACCCCCGAGCACCAGTGCTGGACTCTCCCTGCCACCCCACCACCACCCAGTCCGCTAGGGGCGCCGCCGGTCATTCAGTGCTGGAGAACAGGCAGGGCCCTCTGAGCCCCCGCGACCTTCGTAGGCCCCTCGCGCCAAAATGCTTGGGCCCACGCTCCCACTCGCCAGCGCCCTCTACTCGGCCCGCCCCTCCACTCGATGAACAGCTAGCGGATCAGGCCTGCCTGTTTCCTGGGGGCTAACACTATCCCTAGGTCAGACCCCAAGGGGCCACTTCCAAAGGCCTGGTGCCACAACGCCGGGGATTGGTGACCCCCAAGCCTCAGCGCCGGAGTCACCCTTCCGCCCCACAGCTACCGGGCCAGTAGGGACGCCACCAGTCATTCAGAGCGGGAGAATGGGCAGGGCCCTCCGAGCCCCTGGCGACCTTTGAGGCCCCCCACGCCAAAACGCTTGGGCCCACGCTCCCCGCTAGCAAGCGCCCTCACCTCGGTCCGCCCCCCCTCTCGCCGCACAGACAGCGGATTGGGCCTGCCAGCCTCCTGGGAACTAACCCTAACTCTAGGTCTGCTCACGAGGGGCCCCTCCCAAGGGGCCTGGCGATGCCACGCGGGGATTGGGGACCCTCAAGCCCCAGCGCATTACTTACCCTGCCGCCCTGCCGCCACCCGGGCTGCTAGGGGCGCCACCGGTTATTTAGGGCGGGAGAACGGGCAGGGCCCTCCGAGCCCCCAGTGACCTTTGAAGGCCCCCCGTGACAAAACGCTTGGGCCTAGGCTCCTGCTCGCCAGCACCCTCTCCTCAGCCCGCCCCTCCGCTCGCCGCACAGCCGGCAGATCGGGACTGCCGGCCTCCTGGGGCTAACCCTAACCCTAGGTCGGCTCCCGAGGGGCCCATCCCAAGGGGCCTGGCGCCGCCACGCGGGTGATTGGGGACCCCCGAGCACCAGGGCTGAACTCACCCTGCCGCCCCGCTGCGACCCGGATCGCTAGGGGCACCGTCCTCATTCGGGGCTGGGGAACGGGCAGGGCCCTCTGAGCCCCCGGTGACCTTCGAAGGCCCGACACGCCAAAACGCTTGGGCTCCCGCTCCCGCTCGCCAGCGCCCTCACCTCGCCCCGCCCCTCCGTTCTCTGCACAGCCGGCGGATCGGGCCCCGGCCTCCTTTGGGCTAACCTCAACCCTAGGTCGGCCCCCGAGGGACCCCTCCCAAGGGGCCAGGCGCCGCCACGCCGGGGCATTTGGACCCCTGAGCCCTACTCCAGACTCACCCTGCCGCCCCGCCGCCACCCGGGACGCTAGGGGCGCCACCGGTCATTCAGGGAGGGAGTACGGGCAGGGCCCTCCGAGCCCCCGATGACCTTCGAAGGCCCCCCGCACCAAAACGCTTGGGCCTAAGCTCCCGCTCGCCAGCGCCCTCACCTCGGCTCACCCCTCCCCTCGCCGCACAGCCGGCCAATCGGGCCTGCTGGCCTCCTTTGGGCTAACGATAACCCTAGCTCGGCCCCCGAGGGACCCCTCCCAAGGGGCCTGGCAATGCCACGCCGGGTATTGGGGACCCCCGAGCCCGAGCTCCGGACTCACCCTGCCTCCCCGCCGCCACCCTGGCCGCTAGGGAGCCGCCGGGCATTCAGGGCGGGAGAACTTGCTGGGCCCTCTGAGCCCCCGGTGAGCTTCGAAGGCCCCCCATGCCAAAACGCTTGGGCCCACGCTCCCGCTTGCCAGCGCATTCACGTCGGCCCACCCCTCCGCTCGCTGCACAGCCGGCGGATTGGGCCCGCCGGCCTCCTTTGGGCTAACACTCACCATATGTCGGCCCCCGAGGGACCCCTCCCAAGTGCCTGGAGCCACCGCGCCGGGGATCGGGGACCACTGAGCCCCAGCTCCAGACTCATCCTGCCGACACGCCGCCACCCTGGCCGCTAGGGGCGCCACCGGTCATTTAGGGTGTGAGAATGGGCAGGGCCCTCCAAGCCCCCAGCGACAATCCAAGGCCCCCCGTGCCAAAACGCCTGGGCCCACGCTCCCCCTCGCCAGCGCCCTCACCTCGGCCGCCCCTCTGCTCGCCGCACAGCCGGCGGTTCGGGCCTGCCGGCCTCCTTTGGGCTAACCCTAAACCTAGGTCGGCCCCAGAGGAGCCCCTCCCAAGGGGCCTGGCGCCGCCACGCTGGGGATTGGGGACACCCGAACCCCACCGCCGGACGCACTCTGCCGCTCCTCACCACCCGGCCCGCTAGGGGCGCCGTCCTCATTCAGGGCGTTAGAACGGGCAGGGCCCCCCGAGCCCCCGGCGACCTTCGAAGGTCCCCCGCGACAAAACGCTTGGGGCCATGCTCCCGCTCGCCAGCGCCCTCACCTCGGCTAGCCCCTCCGCATGTGGCAGAGCCGGCGGATCGGGCCTGCCAGCCTCCTGGGGGCTAACCCGAACCCTAGGTCGGCCCCCAAGGGGCCCCTCCCAAGGGGCCTATCGCTACAATGCCTGGGATTGGTGACCCCCGAGTCCAAGCGCTGGACTCACCGTGCCGCCCCGCCGCCACCCGGGCCGGTAGGAGAGCTGTCGGTCATTCAGGGCAGAACAACGGACAGGGCCCTCGGAGACCCCAGCGCCGTTTGAAGGCCCTCCGCGCCAAAACCCTTGGGCCCACGCTCCCGCTCGCCAGCACCATCACTTCAGCCCACCCTCCGCTCCCTGCACAGCCGGCGGATTGGGCCTGACGGCCTCCTGGGGGCTAACCCTAACCCAAGCTCGATCCCTCGAGGGGCCCATCCCAAGGGGCCTGGTGCCGCAACGCCAGGGATTCGGGACCCACAAGCCCCAGCGCCAGACTCACCCTCCCGCCCCGCTGCCACCCGGGCCTCTAGGGGCACCGCCGGTCATCCAGGGCGGGAGAACGGGCAGGGCTTCTTGAGCCCCGGCGACCTTCGAAGGCCCCCGCGCCAAAACTCATGGGCCTACGCTACCGCTCGCCAGCGCCCTCACCTCGGCCCTCCCCTCTGCTCACCGCACAGCCGGTGGATTGGGCCTGCGGCCTCCTGGGGGCTAACCATAACCCTAGGTCAGCCTCCGAGGGGCCCCTGCGAAGGGGCCTGGTGCCGCAACACCGGGAATTGGGAACTCCCCAACCCCAGCGACGGACTCACCCTGTCACCCTGCCGCCACCCGGGCCCCAGGGGCGCTGCAGGTCATTCAGGGCGGGAAAACGGGCAGGGTCCTCCGATCCCCCGGCGACCTTCAAAGGCTTCCCGCGCCAAAACGCTTCGGCCTAGCTCCCGCTCGCCCGCGCCCTCCCCTCGGCCCTCCCCTCACTCGCCGCACAGCTAGCACGTCGGGCCTGCCGGCCTCCTGGGGGCTAACTGTAACCTTAGGTCGGCCCCCGAGGGGCCACTACCAAGGGTCTGCCCCCGCAACGCCAGGGATTGGGGACCCCCAAGCCCCAGTGCCGGGCTCACCCTGCCGCCCCGCCCCTCCGGGCCGCTAGTAGCGCCGCTGGTCATTCAGGGCAGGAGACCGGGTTGGGCCCTCTGAACCCCCGATGACCTTCGAAGGCCCCCCGTGCCAAAACGCTTGGGTCCACATTCTTGCTCTCAAGCGCCCTCACCTGGGTCCACCCCTCCGCTCGCCTCACAGCCGGCGGATCGGGCCTGCTGGCCCCCTGGGGGCTAACAATAACCCTTGGTCGGCCCCCTAGAGCCCTTCCAAAGGGGTCTGGCGCCCCAACGCCGAGGATTGGGGACCCCCAAGCCCCAGCGCCCAAGTCACCCTAACACCCCTCCTCCACCCGGGCCGCTAGGGGAGCCGCCGGTCATTCAGGGCAGAAGAACGTACAGGGCCCTCCAAGCCCCCAGCGACTTTCGAAGGACCCCCGCGCCAAAACGCCTGAGCCCACGCTCCCGCTCGCCAGCGGCCTCACCTCCGCCCGCCTCTCCGCTTGCCGCAGAGCTGGCGGATCGGGCTTCCGGCCTCCTGGGGGCTAAATCTAACCCTAGCTCCATCCCTCGAGGGGCCCCTCCCAAGGGGCCTGGTGCTGCAACGCCAGGGATTCGGGACCCACAAGCCCCAGCGCCAGACTCACCTTCCCGCCCCGCTGCCACCCGGGCCTCTAGGGGCACCGCCGGTCATCCAGGGCGGGAGAACGGGCAGGGTGCTCCGAGCCCCTGGTGACCTTCAAAGGCCCCCGCACCAAAACGCTTGGGCCCACGCTCCTGCTCTTCAGCGCCCTCACCTCGGCCTGCCCCTCCGCTCGCCACACAGCTGGCAGATCGGGCCTGCCGGCCTCCTGGGGGCTAACCCTAACCCTAGCTCACCCTCGGAGGGGCTCATCCCAAGGTGCCTGGAGCGGCAATGCCGGGCATTGGAGACCCACGAGCCACAGTGCTGGACTCACCGTGCTGCCCCGCCGCCACACAGGCCGCTAGTGGCACCACCGGTCATTCAGGGCGGGAGAACGGGAAGGGCCCTTGGAGCCCCCGGCCTCTTTCGAAGGCCCCCCGCGCCAGAAAGCTTGCGCCTACTCTCCCGGTAGCCAGTGCCCTCACCTCGGCCCGCCCCTCCGCTCGCCGCACAGCCGGCGGATAGGGCCCGCCAGCCTCCTGGGGGCTAACCCTATCCCTACGTCGGCCCCCGAGAGGCCCCTCCCAACGGGCCTGGCACCGCAACACCGGGCTTGGGGACCGCTAGCCCCAGCATCCGACTCACCATGCTCCCCCGCCGGCAACTGACCCACTAGGGGCACCGCCGGACATTCAGTGCGGGAGAACGGGCAGGGCTTCTTGAGCCCCGGCGACCTTCGAAGGCCCCCCGCGCCAAAACTCATGGGCCTACGCTACCGCTCGCCAGCGCCCTCACCTCGGCCCTCCCCTCTGCTCACCGCACAGCCGGTGGATTGGGCCTGCGGCCTCCTGGGGGCTAACCATAACCCTAGGTCAGCCTCCGAGGGGCCCCTGCGAAGGGGCCTGGTGCCGCAACACCGGGAATTGGGAACTCCCCAACCCCAGCGACGGACTCACCCTGTCACCCTGCCGCCACCCGGGCCCCAGGGGCGCTGCAGGTCATTCAGGGCGGGAAAACGGGCAGGGTCCTCCGATCCCCCGGCGACCTTCGAAGGCTTCCCGCGCCAAAACGCTTCGGCCAAGCTCCCGCTCGCCCGCGCCCTCCCCTCGGCCCTCCCCTCACTCGCCGCACAGCTAGCACGTCGGGCCTGCCGGCCTCCTGGGGGCTAACTGTAACCTTAGGTCGGCCCCCGAGGGGCCACTACCAAGGGTCTGCCCCCGCAACGCCGGGGATTGGGGACCCCCAAGCCCCAGTGCCGGGCTCACCCTGCCGCCCCGCCCCTCCGGGCCGCTAGTAGCGCCGCTGGTCATTCAGGGCAGGAGACCGGGTTGGGCCCTCTGAACCCCCGATGACCTTCGAAGGCCCCCCGTGCCAAAACGCTTGGGTCCACATTCTTGCTCTCAAGCGCCCTCACCTGGGTCCACCCCTCCGCTCGCCTCACAGCCGGCGGATCGGGCCTGCTGGCCCCCTGGGGGCTAACAATAACCCTTGGTCGGCCCCCTAGAGCCCTTCCAAAGGGGTCTGGCGCCCCAACGCCGAGGATTGGGGACCCCCAAGCCCCAGCGCCCAAGTCACCCTAACACCCCTCCTCCACCCGGGCCGCTAGGGGAGCCGCCGGTCATTCAGGGCAGAAGAACGTACAGGGCCCTCCAAGCCCCCAGCGACTTTCGAAGGACCCCCGCGCCAAAACGCCTGAGCCCACGCTCCCGCTCGCCAGCGGCCTCACCTCCGCCCGCCTCTCCGCTTGCCGCAGAGCTGGCGGATCGGGCTTCCGGCCTCCTGGGGGCTAAATCTAACCCTAGCTCCATCCCTCGAGGGGCCCCTCCCAAGGGGCCTGGTGCCGCAACGCCAGGGATTCGGGACCCACAAGCCCCAGCGCCAGACTCACCTTCCCGCCCCGCTGCCACCCGGGCCTCTAGGGGCACCGCCGGTCATCCAGGGCGGGAGAACGGGCAGGGTGCTCCGAGCCCCTGGTGACCTTCAAAGGCCCCCGCACCAAAACGCTTGGGCCCACGCTCCTGCTCTTCAGCGCCCTCACCTCGGCCTGCCCCTCCGCTCGCCACACAGCTGGCAGATCGGGCCTGCCGGCCTCCTGGGGGCTAACCCTAACCCTAGCTCACCCTCGGAGGGGCTCATCCCAAGGTGCCTGGAGCGGCAATGCCGGGCATTGGAGACCCACGAGCCACAGTGCTGGACTCACCGTGCTGCCCCGCCGCCACACAGGCCGCTAGTGGCACCACCGGTCATTCAGGGCGGGAGAACGGGAAGGGCCCTTGGAGCCCCCGGCCTCTTTCGAAGGCCCCCCGCGCCAGAATGCTTGCGCCCACTCTCCCGGTAGCCAGTGCCCTCACCTCGGCCCGCCCCTCCGCTCGCCGCACAGCCGGCGGATAGGGCCCGCCAGCCTCCTGGGGGCTAACCCTATCCCTACGTCGGCCCCCGAGAGGCCCCTCCCAACGGGCCTGGCACCGCAACACCGGGCTTGGGGACCGCTAGCCCCAGCATCCGACTCACCATGCTCCCCCGCCGGCAACTGACCCACTAGGGGCACCGCCGGACATTCAGTGCGGGAGAACGGGCAGGGCTTCTTGAGCCCCGGCGACCTTCGAAGGCCCCCCGCGCCAAAACTCATGGGCCTACGCTACCGCTCGCCAGCGCCCTCACCTCGGCCCTCCCCTCTGCTCACCGCACAGCCGGTGGATTGGGCCTGCGGCCTCCTGGGGGCTAACCATAACCCTAGGTCAGCCTCCGAGGGGCCCCTGCGAAGGGGCCTGGTGCCGCAACACCGGGAATTGGGAACTCCCCAACCCCAGCGACGGACTCACCCTGTCACCCTGCCGCCACCCGGGCCCCAGGGGCGCTGCAGGTCATTCAGGGCGGGAAAACGGGCAGGGTCCTCCGATCCCCCGGCGACCTTCAAAGGCTTCCCGCGCCAAAACGCTTCGGCCTAGCTCCCGCTCGCCCGCGCCCTCCCCTCGGCCCTCCCCTCACTCGCCGCACAGCTAGCACGTCGGGCCTGCCGGCCTCCTGGGGGCTAACTGTAACCTTAGGTCGGCCCCCGAGGGGCCACTACCAAGGGTCTGCCCCCGCAACGCCGGGGATTGGGGACCCCCAAGCCCCAGTGCCGGGCTCACCCTGCCGCCCCGCCCCTCCGGGCCGCTAGTAGCGCCGCTGGTCATTCAGGGCAGGAGACCGGGTTGGGCCCTCTGAACCCCCGATGACCTTCGAAGGCCCCCCGTGCCAAAACGCTTGGGTCCACATTCTTGCTCTCAAGCGCCCTCACCTGGGTCCACCCCTCCGCTCGCCTCACAGCCGGCGGATCGGGCCTGCTGGCCCCCTGGGGGCTAACAATAACCCTTGGTCGGCCCCCTAGAGCCCTTCCAAAGGGGTCTGGCGCCCCAACGCCGAGGATTGGGGACCCCCAAGCCCCAGCGCCCAAGTCACCCTAACACCCCTCCTCCACCCGGGCCGCTAGGGGAGCCGCCGGTCATTCAGGGCAGAAGAACGTACAGGGCCCTCCAAGCCCCCAGCGACTTTCGAAGGACCCCCGCGCCAAAACGCCTGAGCCCACGCTCCCGCTCGCCAGCGGCCTCACCTCCGCCCGCCTCTCCGCTTGCCGCAGAGCTGGCGGATCGGGCTTCCGGCCTCCTGGGGGCTAAATCTAACCCTAGCTCCATCCCTCGAGGGGCCCCTCCCAAGAGGCCTGGTGCCGCAACGCCAGGGATTCGGGACCCACAAGCCCCAGCGCCAGACTCACCTTCCCGCCCCGCTGCCACCCGGGCCTCTAGGGGCACCGCCGGTCATCCAGGGCGGGAGAACGGGCAGGGTGCTCCGAGCCCCTGGTGACCTTCAAAGGCCCCCGCACCAAAACGCTTGGGCCCACGCTCCTGCTCTTCAGCGCCCTCACCTCGGCCTGCCCCTCCGCTCGCCACACAGCTGGCAGATCGGGCCTGCCGGCCTCCTGGGGGCTAACCCTAACCCTAGCTCACCCTCGGAGGGGCTCATCCCAAGGTGCCTGGAGCGGCAATGCCGGGCATTGGAGACCCACGAGCCACAGTGCTGGACTCACCGCGCTGCCCCGCCGCCACACAGGCCGCTAGTGGCACCACCGGTCATTCAGGGCGGGAGAACGGGAAGGGCCCTTGGAGCCCCCGGCCTCTTTCGAAGGCCCCCCGCGCCAGAATGCTTGCGCCCACTCTCCCGGTAGCCAGTGCCCTCACCTCGGCCCGCCCCTCCGCTCGCCGCACAGCCGGCGGATAGGGCCCGCCAGCCTCCTGGGGGCTAACCCTATCCCTACGTCGGCCCCCGAGAGGCCCCTCCCAACGGGCCTGGCACCGCAACACCGGGCTTGGGGACCGCTAGCCCCAGCATCCGACTCACCATGCTCCCCCGCCGGCAACTGACCCACTAGGGGCACCGCCGGACATTCAGTGCGGGAGAACGGGCAGGGCTTCTTGAGCCCCGGCGACCTTCGAAGGCCCCCCGCGCCAAAACTCATGGGCCTACGCTACCGCTCGCCAGCGCCCTCACCTCGGCCCTCCCCTCTGCTCACCGCACAGCCGGTGGATTGGGCCTGCGGCCTCCTGGGGGCTAACCATAACCCTAGGTCAGCCTCCGAGGGGCCCCTGCGAAGGGGCCTGGTGCCGCAACACCGGGAATTGGGAACTCCCCAACCCCAGCGACGGACTCACCCTGTCACCCTGCCGCCACCCGGGCCCCAGGGGCGCTGCAGGTCATTCAGGGCGGGAAAACGGGCAGGGTCCTCCGATCCCCCGGCGACCTTCGAAGGCTTCCCGCGCCAAAACGCTTCGGCCTAGCTCCCGCTCGCCCGCGCCCTCCCCTCGGCCCTCCCCTCACTCGCCGCACAGCTAGCACGTCGGGCCTGCCGGCCTCCTGGGGGCTAACTGTAACCTTAGGTCGGCCCCCGAGGGGCCACTACCAAGGGTCTGCCCCCGCAACGCCGGGGATTGGGGACCCCCAAGCCCCAGTGCCGGGCTCACCCTGCCGCCCCGCCCCTCCGGGCCGCTATTAGCGCCGCTGGTCATTCAGGGCAGGAGACCGGGTTGGGCCCTCTGAACCCCCGATGACCTTCGAAGGCCCCCCGTGCCAAAACGCTTGGGTCCACATTCTTGCTCTCAAGCGCCTTCACCTGGGTCCACCCCTCCGCTCGCCTCACAGCCGGCGGATCGGGTCTGCTGGCCCCCTGGGGGCTAACAATAACCCTTGGTCGGCCCCCTAGAGCCCTTCCAAAGGGGTCTGGCGCCCCAACGCCGAGGACTGGGGACCCCCAAGCCCCAGCGCCCAAGTCACCCTAACACCCCTCCTCCACCCGGGCCGCTAGGGGAGCCGCCGGTCATTCAGGGCAGAAGAACGTACAGGGCCCTCCAAGCCCCCAGCGACTTTCGAAGGACCCCCGCGCCAAAACGCCTGAGCCCACGCTCCCGCTCGCCAGCGGCCTCACCTCCGCCCGCCTCTCCGCTTGCCGCAGAGCTGGCGGATCGGGCTTCCGGCCTCCTGGGGGCTAAATCTAACCATAGGTCGGCCCCCTAGGGGCCCCAGCAAGGGGCCTAGAGCCGCAACACCGGGGATTGGAGAACCCCGAGCTCCAGCGCTGGACACAACCGGCTGCCCCGCTGCCACATGGGCCACTAGGGGCGCTGCCGGTCATTCAGGGCGGGACAACGGGCAGGGCCCTCAGAGCCTCTGGCGACATTCGAAGGCCCCCCGCGCCAAAACGCTTGGGCCCACGCTCCTGCTCACAAGCGCCCTCACCTCGGCCTGCCCCTCTGCTCACCACACAGCCGGCGGATCGGGCCTGCCGGCCTCCTCGGAGCTAACCCTAACCCTAGGTGAGTCCCCGAGGGGCCCCTCCCAAGGGGCATGGCGCCAAAACGCCGGGGATTGGGAACCCCTGAGTCCCAGCGCCCGACTCACCCTACCGCCCCTCCTCCACCAGGGCTTTTAGGGGAGCCGCCCGTCATTCAGGGCGGGAGAACGGGCAGGGCCGTCCGAACCCCTGGCGACATTCGAAGGACCCCCGCGCCAAAATGACTGGGCCCACTCTCCAGACTGCCAGCGGCCTCACCTCCGACCACCCCTCCACTCACCGCAGAGCTGGCGGATCGGGCCTGCGGGCCTCCTGGGGGCTAAGCCTAACCATATGTCGGCCCCCGAGGGGCCCCTAGCAAGAGGCCTGGAGTCGTAACGCCGGGGATTGGGGACCCCTGAACCCCAGTGCCGGACTCACCCGGCCGCCCCGCTGCCACCTGCACCACTAGGAGCGCCACCGGTCATTCAGTGCGGGAGAACGGGCAGGGTCCTCCGATCCCCCCACGACCTTCGAAGGGCCCCCCGCACCAAAACACTTGACCCACGCTCCCGCTAGCCAGCGCCCTCACCTCGGCCCGCCCCTCCGCTCGCCGCACAGCCGTAGGATCGGGCCTGTCAGCCCCCTGGGTGTAACCCTAACCCTAGGTCTGCCCCCACGGGGCCCCTCCCAAGGGGCCTGGCATCGCAATGCCGGGGATTGGGGACCCCCGAGCACCAGTGCTGGACTCTCCCTGCCACCCCACCACCACCCAGTCCGCTAGGGGCGCCGCCGGTCATTCAGTGCTGGAGAACAGGCAGGGCCCTCTGAGCCCCCGCGACCTTCGTAGGCCCCTCGCGCCAAAATGCTTGGGCCCACGCTCCCACTCGCCAGCGCCCTCTACTCGGCCCGCCCCTCCACTCGATGAACAGCTAGCGGATCAGGCCTGCCTGTTTCCTGGGGGCTAACACTATCCCTAGGTCAGACCCCAAGGGGCCACTTCCAAAGGCCTGGTGCCACAACGCCGGGGATTGGTGACCCCCAAGCCTCAGCGCCGGAGTCACCCTTCCGCCCCACAGCTACCGGGCCAGTAGGGACGCCACCAGTCATTCAGAGCGGGAGAATGGGCAGGGCCCTCCGAGCCCCTGGCGACCTTTGAGGCCCCCCACGCCAAAACGCTTGGGCCCACGCTCCCGCTAGCAAGCGCCCTCACCTCGGTCCGCCCCCCCTCTCGCCGCACAGACAGCGGATTGGGCCTGCCAGCCTCCTGGGAACTAACCCTAACTCTAGGTCTGCTCACGAGGGGCCCCTCCCAAGGGGCCTGGCGATGCCACGCCGGGGATTGGGGACCCTCAAGCCCCAGCGCATTACTTACCCTGCCGCCCTGCCGCCACCCGGGCTGCTAGGGGCGCCACCGGTTATTTAGGGCGGGAGAACGGGCAGGGCCCTCCGAGCCCCCAGTGACCTTTGAAGGCCCCCCGTGACAAAACGCTTGGGCCTAGGCTCCTGCTCGCCAGCACCCTCTCCTCAGCCCGCCCCTCCGCTCGCCGCACAGCCGGCAGATCGGGACTGCCGGCCTCCTGGGGCTAACCCTAACCCTAGGTCGGCTCCCGAGGGGCCCATCCCAAGGGGCCTGGCGCCGCCACGCGGGTGATTGGGGACCCCCGAGCACCAGGGCTGAACTCACCCTGCCGCCCCGCTGCGACCCGGATCGCTAGGGGCACCATCCTCATTCGGGGCTGGGGAACGGGCAGGGCCCTCTGAGCCCCCGGTGACCTTCGAAGGCCCGACACGCCAAAACGCTTGGGCTCCCGCTCCCGCTCGCCAGCGCCCTCACCTCGCCCCGCCCCTCCGTTCTCTGCACAGCCGGCGGATCGGGCCCCGGCCTCCTTTGGGCTAACCTCAACCCTAGGTCGGCCCCCGAGGGACCCCTCCCAAGGGGCCAGGCGCCGCCACGCCGGGGCATTTGGACCCCTGAGCCCTACTCCAGACTCACCCTGCCGCCCCGCCGCCACCCGGGACGCTAGGGGCGCCACCGGTCATTCAGGGAGGGAGTACGGGCAGGGCCCTCCGAGCCCCCGATGACCTTCGAAGGCCCCCCGCACCAAAACGCTTGGGCCTAAGCTCCCGCTCGCCAGCGCCCTCACCTCGGCTCACCCCTCCCCTCGCCGCACAGCCGGCCAATCGGGCCTGCCGGCCTCCTTTGGGCTAACGATAACCCTAGCTCGGCCCCCGAGGGACCCCTCCCAAGGGGCCTGGCAATGCCACGCCGGGTATTGGGGACCCCCGAGCCCGAGCTCCGGACTCACCCTGCCTCCCCGCCGCCACCCTGGCCGCTAGGGAGCCGCCGGGCATTCAGGGCGGGAGAACTTGCTGGGCCCTCTGAGCCCCCGGTGAGCTTCGAAGGCCCCCCATGCCAAAACGCTTGGGCCCACGCTCCCGCTTGCCAGCGCATTCACGTCGGCCCACCCCTCCGCTCGCTGCACAGCCGGCGGATTGGGCCCGCCGGCCTCCTTTGGGCTAACACTCACCATATGTCGGCCCCCGAGGGACCCCTCCCAAGTGCCTGGAGCCACCGCGCCGGGGATCGGGGACCACTGAGCCCCAGCTCCAGACTCATCCTGCCGACACGCCGCCACCCTGGCCGCTAGGGGCGCCACCGGTCATTTAGGGTGTGAGAATGGGCAGGGCCCTCCAAGCCCCCAGCGACAATCCAAGGCCCCCCGTGCCAAAACGCCTGGGCCCACGCTCCCCCTCGCCAGCGCCCTCACCTCGGCCGCCCCTCTGCTCGCCGCACAGCCGGCGGTTCGGGCCTGCCGGCCTCCTTTGGGCTAACCCTAAACCTAGGTCGGCCCCAGAGGAGCCCCTCCCAAGGGGCCTGGCGCCGCCACGCTGGGGATTGGGGACACCCGAACCCCACCGCCGGACGCACTCTGCCGCTCCTCACCACCCGGCCCGCTAGGGGCGCCGTCCTCATTCAGGGCGTTAGAACGGGCAGGGCCCCCCGAGCCCCCGGCGACCTTCGAAGGTCCCCCGCGACAAAACGCTTGGGGCCATGCTCCCGCTCGCCAGCGCCCTCACCTCGGCTAGCCCCTCCGCATGTGGCAGAGCCGGCGGATCGGGCCTGCCAGCCTCCTGGGGGCTAACCCGAACCCTAGGTCGGCCCCCAAGGGGCCCCTCCCAAGGGGCCTATCGCTACAATGCCTGGGATTGGTGACCCCCGAGTCCAAGCGCTGGACTCACCGTGCCGCCCCGCCGCCACCCGGGCCGGTAGGAGAGCTGTCGGTCATTCAGGGCAGAACAACGGACAGGGCCCTCGGAGCCCCCAGCGCCGTTTGAAGGCCCTCCGCGCCAAAACCCTTGGGCCCACGCTCCCGCTCGCCAGCACCATCACTTCAGCCCACCCTCCGCTCCCTGCACAGCCGGCGGATTGGGCCTGACGGCCTCCTGGGGGCTAACCCTAACCCAAGCTCGATCCCTCGAGGGGCCCATCCCAAGGGGCCTGGTGCCGCAACGCCAGGGATTCGGGACCCACAAGCCCCAGCGCCAGACTCACCCTCCCGCCCCGCTGCCACCCGGGCCTCTAGGGGCACCGCCGGTCATCCAGGGCGGGAGAACGGGCAGGGCTTCTTGAGCCCCGGCGACCTTCGAAGGCCCCCGCGCCAAAACTCATGGGCCTACGCTACCGCTCGCCAGCGCCCTCACCTCGGCCCTCCCCTCTGCTCACCGCACAGCCGGTGGATTGGGCCTGCGGCCTCCTGGGGGCTAACCATAACCCTAGGTCAGCCTCCGAGGGGCCCCTGCGAAGGGGCCTGGTGCCGCAACACCGGGAATTGGGAACTCCCCAACCCCAGCGACGGACTCACCCTGTCACCCTGCCGCCACCCGGGCCCCAGGGGCGCTGCAGGTCATTCAGGGCGGGAAAACGGGCAGGGTCCTCCGATCCCCCGGCGACCTTCGAAGGCTTCCCGCGCCAAAACGCTTCGGCCTAGCTCCCGCTCGCCCGCGCCCTCCCCTCGGCCCTCCCCTCACTCGCCGCACAGCTAGCACATCGGGCCTGCCGGCCTCCTGGGGGCTAACTGTAACCTTAGGTCGGCCCCCGAGGGGCCACTACCAAGGGTCTGCCCCCGCAACGCCGGGGATTGGGGACCCCCAAGCCCCAGTGCCGGGCTCACCCTGCCGCCCCGCCCCTCCGGGCCGCTAGTAGCGCCGCTGGTCATTCAGGGCAGGAGACCGGGTTGGGCCCTCTGAACCCCCGATGACCTTCGAAGGCCCCCCGTGCCAAAACGCTTGGGTCCACATTCTTGCTCTCAAGCGCCCTCACCTGGGTCCACCCCTCCGCTCGCCTCACAGCCGGCGGATCAGGCCTGCTGGCCCCCTGGGGGCTAACAATAACCCTTGGTCGGCCCCCTAGAGCCCTTCCAAAGGGGTCTGGCGCTCCAACGCCGAGGACTGGGGACCCCCAAGCCCCAGCGCCCAAGTCACCCTAACACCCCTCCTCCACCCGGGCCGCTAGGGGAGCCGCCGGTCATTCAGGGCAGAAGAACGTACAGGGCCCTCCAAGCCCCCAGCGACTTTCGAAGGACCCCCGCGCCAAAACGCCTGAGCCCACGCTCCCGCTCGCCAGCGGCCTCACCTCCGCCCGCCTCTCCGCTTGCCGCAGAGCTGGCGGATCGGGCTTCCGGCCTCCTGGGGGCTAAATCTAACCATAGGTCGGCCCCCTAGGGGCCCCAGCAAGGGGCCTAGAGCCGCAACACCGGGGATTGGAGAACCCCGAGCTCCAGCGCTGGACACAACCGGCTGCCCCGCTGCCACATGGGCCACTAGGGGCGCTGCCGGTCATTCAGGGCGGGACAACGGGCAGGGCCCTCAGAGCCTCTGGCGACATTCGAAGGCCCCCCGCGCCAAAACGCTTGGGCCCACGCTCCTGCTCACAAGCGCCCTCACCTCGGCCTGCCCCTCTGCTCACCACACAGCCGGCGGATCGGGCCTGCCGGCCTCCTCGGAGCTAACCCTAACCCTAGGTGAGTCCCCGAGGGGCCCCTCCCAAGGGGCATGGCGCCAAAACGCCGGGGATTGGGAACCCCTGAGTCCCAGCGCCCGACTCACCCTACCGCCCCTCCTCCACCAGGGCTTTTAGGGGAGCCGCCCGTCATTCAGGGCGGGAGAACGGGCAGGGCCGTCCGAACCCCTGGCGACATTCGAAGGACCCCCGCGCCAAAATGACTGGGCCCACTCTCCAGACTGCCAGCGGCCTCACCTCCGACCACCCCTCCACTCACCGCAGAGCTGGCGGATCGGGCCTGCGGGCCTCCTGGGGGCTAAGCCTAACCATATGTCGGCCCCCGAGGGGCCCCTAGCAAGAGGCCTGGAGTCGTAACGCCGGGGATTGGGGACCCCTGAACCCCAGTGCCGGACTCACCCGGCCGCCCCGCTGCCACCTGCACCACTAGGAGCGCCACCGGTCATTCAGTGCGGGAGAACGGGCAGGGTCCTCCGATCCCCCCACGACCTTCGAAGGGCCCCCCGCACCAAAACACTTGACCCACGCTCCCGCTAGCCAGCGCCCTCACCTCGGCCCGCCCCTCCGCTCGCCGCACAGCCGTAGGATCGGGCCTGTCAGCCCCCTGGGTGTAACCCTAACCCTAGGTCTGCCCCCACGGGGCCCCTCCCAAGGGGCCTGGCATCGCAATGCCGGGGATTGGGGACCCCCGAGCACCAGTGCTGGACTCTCCCTGCCACCCCACCACCACCCAGTCCGCTAGGGGCGCCGCCGGTCATTCAGTGCTGGAGAACAGGCAGGGCCCTCTGAGCCCCCGCGACCTTCGTAGGCCCCTCGCGCCAAAATGCTTGGGCCCACGCTCCCACTCGCCAGCGCCCTCTACTCGGCCCGCCCCTCCACTCGATGAACAGCTAGCGGATCAGGCCTGCCTGTTTCCTGGGGGCTAACACTATCCCTAGGTCAGACCCCAAGGGGCCACTTCCAAAGGCCTGGTGCCACAACGCCGGGGATTGGTGACCCCCAAGCCTCAGCGCCGGAGTCACCCTTCCGCCCCACAGCTACCGGGCCAGTAGGGACGCCACCAGTCATTCAGAGCGGGAGAATGGGCAGGGCCCTCCGAGCCCCTGGCGACCTTTGAGGCCCCCCACGCCAAAACGCTTGGGCCCACGCTCCCGCTAGCAAGCGCCCTCACCTCGGTCCGCCCCCCCTCTCGCCGCACAGACAGCGGATTGGGCCTGCCAGCCTCCTGGGAACTAACCCTAACTCTAGGTCTGCTCACGAGGGGCCCCTCCCAAGGGGCCTGGCGATGCCACGCCGGGGATTGGGGACCCTCAAGCCCCAGCGCATTACTTACCCTGCCGCCCTGCCGCCACCCGGGCTGCTAGGGGCGCCACCGGTTATTTAGGGCGGGAGAACGGGCAGGGCCCTCCGAGCCCCCAGTGACCTTTGAAGGCCCCCCGTGACAAAACGCTTGGGCCTAGGCTCCTGCTCGCCAGCACCCTCTCCTCAGCCCGCCCCTCCGCTCGCCGCACAGCCGGCAGATCGGGACTGCCGGCCTCCTGGGGCTAACCCTAACCCTAGGTCGGCTCCCGAGGGGCCCATCCCAAGGGGCCTGGCGCCGCCACGCGGGTGATTGGGGACCCCCGAGCACCAGGGCTGAACTCACCCTGCCGCCCCGCTGCGACCCGGATCGCTAGGGGCACCGTCCTCATTCGGGGCTGGGGAACGGGCAGGGCCCTCTGAGCCCCCGGTGACCTTCGAAGGCCCGACACGCCAAAACGCTTGGGCTCCCGCTCCCGCTCGCCAGCGCCCTCACCTCGCCCCGCCCCTCCGTTCTCTGCACAGCCGGCGGATCGGGCCCCGGCCTCCTTTGGGCTAACCTCAACCCTAGGTCGGCCCCCGAGGGACCCCTCCCAAGGGGCCAGGCGCCGCCACGCCGGGGCATTTGGACCCCTGAGCCCTACTCCAGACTCACCCTGCCGCCCCGCCGCCACCCGGGACGCTAGGGGCGCCACCGGTCATTCAGGGAGGGAGTACGGGCAGGGCCCTCCGAGCCCCCGATGACCTTCGAAGGCCCCCCGCACCAAAACGCTTGGGCCTAAGCTCCCGCTCGCCAGCGCCCTCACCTCGGCTCACCCCTCCCCTCGCCGCACAGCCGGCCAATCGGGCCTGCCGGCCTCCTTTGGGCTAACGATAACCCTAGCTCGGCCCCCGAGGGACCCCTCCCAAGGGGCCTGGCAATGCCACGCCGGGTATTGGGGACCCCCGAGCCCGAGCTCCGGACTCACCCTGCCTCCCCGCCGCCACCCTGGCCGCTAGGGAGCCGCCGGGCATTCAGGGCGGGAGAACTTGCTGGGCCCTCTGAGCCCCCGGTGAGCTTCGAAGGCCCCCCATGCCAAAACGCTTGGGCCCACGCTCCCGCTTGCCAGCGCATTCACGTCGGCCCACCCCTCCGCTCGCTGCACAGCCGGCGGATTGGGCCCGCCGGCCTCCTTTGGGCTAACACTCACCATATGTCGGCCCCCGAGGGACCCCTCCCAAGTGCCTGGAGCCACCGCGCCGGGGATCGGGGACCACTGAGCCCCAGCTCCAGACTCATCCTGCCGACACGCCGCCACCCTGGCCGCTAGGGGCGCCACCGGTCATTTAGGGTGTGAGAATGGGCAGGGCCCTCCAAGCCCCCAGCGACAATCCAAGGCCCCCCGTGCCAAAACGCCTGGGCCCACGCTCCCCCTCGCCAGCGCCCTCACCTCGGCCGCCCCTCTGCTCGCCGCACAGCCGGCGGTTCGGGCCTGCCGGCCTCCTTTGGGCTAACCCTAAACCTAGGTCGGCCCCAGAGGAGCCCCTCCCAAGGGGCCTGGCGCCGCCACGCTGGGGATTGGGGACACCCGAACCCCACCGCCGGACGCACTCTGCCGCTCCTCACCACCCGGCCCGCTAGGGGCGCCGTCCTCATTCAGGGCGTTAGAACGGGCAGGGCCCCCCGAGCCCCCGGCGACCTTCGAAGGTCCCCCGCGACAAAACGCTTGGGGCCATGCTCCCGCTCGCCAGCGCCCTCACCTCGGCTAGCCCCTCCGCATGTGGCAGAGCCGGCGGATCGGGCCTGCCAGCCTCCTGGGGGCTAACCCGAACCCTAGGTCGGCCCCCAAGGGGCCCCTCCCAAGGGGCCTATCGCTACAATGCCTGGGATTGGTGACCCCCGAGTCCAAGCGCTGGACTCACCGTGCCGCCCCGCCGCCACCCGGGCCGGTAGGAGAGCTGTCGGTCATTCAGGGCAGAACAACGGACAGGGCCCTCGGAGCCCCCAGCGCCGTTTGAAGGCCCTCCGCGCCAAAACCCTTGGGCCCACGCTCCCGCTCGCCAGCACCATCACTTCAGCCCACCCTCCGCTCCCTGCACAGCCGGCGGATTGGGCCTGACGGCCTCCTGGGGGCTAACCCTAACCCAAGCTCGATCCCTCGAGGGGCCCATCCCAAGGGGCCTGGTGCCGCAACGCCAGGGATTCGGGACCCACAAGCCCCAGCGCCAGACTCACCCTCCCGCCCCGCTGCCACCCGGGCCTCTAGGGGCACCGCCGGTCATCCAGGGCGGGAGAACGGGCAGGGCTTCTTGAGCCCCGGCGACCTTCGAAGGCCCCCCACGCCAAAACTCATGGGCCTACGCTACCGCTCGCCAGCGCCCTCACCTCGGCCCTCCCCTCTGCTCACCGCACAGCCGGTGGATTGGGCCTGCGGCCTCCTGGGGGCTAACCATAACCCTAGGTCAGCCTCCGAGGGGCCCCTGCGAAGGGGCCTGGTGCCGCAACACCGGGAATTGGGAACTCCCCAACCCCAGCGACGGACTCACCCTGTCACCCTGCCGCCACCCGGGCCCCAGGGGCGCTGCAGGTCATTCAGGGCGGGAAAACGGGCAGGGTCCTCCGATCCCCCGGCGACCTTCAAAGGCTTCCCGCGCCAAAACGCTTCGGCCTAGCTCCCGCTCGCCCGCGCCCTCCCCTCGGCCCTCCCCTCACTCGCCGCACAGCTAGCACATCGGGCCTGCCGGCCTCCTGGGGGCTAACTGTAACCTTAGGTCGGCCCCCGAGGGGCCACTACCAAGGGTCTGCCCCCGCAACGCCGGGGATTGGGGACCCCCAAGCCCCAGTGCCGGGCTCACCCTGCCGCCCCGCCCCTCCGGGCCGCTAGTAGCGCCGCTGGTCATTCAGGGCAGGAGACCGGGTTGGGCCCTCTGAACCCCCGATGACCTTCGAAGGCCCCCCGTGCCAAAACGCTTGGGTCCACATTCTTGCTCTCAAGCGCCCTCACCTGGGTCCACCCCTCCGCTCGCCTCACAGCCGGCGGATCGGGCCTGCTGGCCCCCTGGGGGCTAACAATAACCCTTGGTCGGCCCCCTAGAGCCCTTCCAAAGGGGTCTGGCGCCCCAACGCCGAGGATTGGGGACCCCCAAGCCCCAGCGCCCAAGTCACCCTAACACCCCTCCTCCACCCGGGCCGCTAGGGGAGCCGCCGGTCATTCAGGGCAGAAGAACGTACAGGGCCCTCCAAGCCCCCAGCGACTTTCGAAGGACCCCCGCGCCAAAACGCCTGAGCCCACGCTCCCGCTCGCCAGCGGCCTCACCTCCGCCCGCCTCTCCGCTTGCCGCAGAGCTGGCGGATCGGGCTTCCGGCCTCCTGGGGGCTAAATCTAACCCTAGCTCCATCCCTCGAGGGGCCCCTCCCAAGGGGCCTGGTGCCGCAACGCCAGGGATTCGGGACCCACAAGCCCCAGCGCCAGACTCACCTTCCCGCCCCGCTGCCACCCGGGCCTCTAGGGGCACCGCCGGTCATCCAGGGCGGGAGAACGGGCAGGGTGCTCCGAGCCCCTGGTGACCTTCAAAGGCCCCCGCACCAAAACGCTTGCGCCCACGCTCCTGCTCTTCAGCGCCCTCACCTCGGCCTGCCCCTCCGCTCGCCACACAGCTGGCAGATCGGGCCTGCCGGCCTCCTGGGGGCTAACCCTAACCCTAGCTCACCCTCGGAGGGGCTCATCCCAAGGTGCCTGGAGCGGCAATGCCGGGCATTGGAGACCCACGAGCCACAGTGCTGGACTCACCGTGCTGCCCCGCCGCCACACAGGCCGCTAGTGGCACCACCGGTCATTCAGGGCGGGAGAACGGGAAGGGCCCTTGGAGCCCCCGGCCTCTTTCGAAGGCCCCCCGCGCCAGAAAGCTTGCGCCTACTCTCCCGGTAGCCAGTGCCCTCACCTCGGCCCGCCCCTCCGCTCGCCGCACAGCCGGCGGATAGGGCCCGCCAGCCTCCTGGGGGCTAACCCTATCCCTACGTCGGCCCCCGAGAGGCCCCTCCCAACGGGCCTGGCACCGCAACACCGGGCTTGGGGACCGCTAGCCCCAGCATCCGACTCACCATGCTCCCCCGCCGGCAACTGACCCACTAGGGGCACCGCCGGACATTCAGTGCGGGAGAACGGGCAGGGCTTCTTGAGCCCCGGCGACCTTCGAAGGCCCCCCGCGCCAAAACTCATGGGCCTACGCTACCGCTCGCCAGCGCCCTCACCTCGGCCCTCCCCTCTGCTCACCGCACAGCCGGTGGATTGGGCCTGCGGCCTCCTGGGGGCTAACCATAACCCTAGGTCAGCCTCCGAGGGGCCCCTGCGAAGGGGCCTGGTGCCGCAACACCGGGAATTGGGAACTCCCCAACCCCAGCGACGGACTCACCCTGTCACCCTGCCGCCACCCGGGCCCCAGGGGCGCTGCAGGTCATTCAGGGCGGGAAAACGGGCAGGGTCCTCCGATCCCCCGGCGACCTTCGAAGGCTTCCCGCGCCAAAACGCTTCGGCCAAGCTCCCGCTCGCCCGCGCCCTCCCCTCGGCCCTCCCCTCACTCGCCGCACAGATAGCACGTCGGGCCTGCCGGCCTCCTGGGGGCTAACTGTAACCTTAGGTCGGCCCCCGAGGGGCCACTACCAAGGGTCTGCCCCCGCAACGCCGGGGATTGGGGACCCCCAAGCCCCAGTGCCGGGCTCACCCTGCCGCCCCGCCCCTCCGGGCCGCTAGTAGCGCCGCTGGTCATTCAGGGCAGGAGACCGGGTTGGGCCCTCTGAACCCCCGATGACCTTCGAAGGCCCCCCGTGCCAAAACGCTTGGGTCCACATTCTTGCTCTCAAGCGCCCTCACCTGGGTCCACCCCTCCGCTCGCCTCACAGCCGGCGGATCGGGCCTGCTGGCCCCCTGGGGGCTAACAATAACCCTTGGTCGGCCCCCTAGAGCCCTTCCAAAGGGGTCTGGCGCCCCAACGCCGAGGATTGGGGACCCCCAAGCCCCAGCGCCCAAGTCACCCTAACACCCCTCCTCCACCCGGGCCGCTAGGGGAGCCGCCGGTCATTCAGGGCAGAAGAACGTACAGGGCCCTCCAAGCCCCCAGCGACTTTCGAAGGACCCCCGCGCCAAAACGCCTGAGCCCACGCTCCCGCTCGCCAGCGGCCTCACCTCCGCCCGCCTCTCCGCTTGCCGCAGAGCTGGCGGATCGGGCTTCCGGCCTCCTGGGGGCTAAATCTAACCCTAGCTCCATCCCTCGAGGGGCCCCTCCCAAGGGGCCTGGTGCCGCAACGCCAGGGATTCGGGACCCACAAGCCCCAGCGCCAGACTCACCTTCCCGCCCCGCTGCCACCCGGGCCTCTAGGGGCACCGCCGGTCATCCAGGGCGGGAGAACGGGCAGGGTGCTCCGAGCCCCTGGTGACCTTCAAAGGCCCCCGCACCAAAACGCTTGGGCCCACGCTCCTGCTCTTCAGCGCCCTCACCTCGGCCTGCCCCTCCGCTCGCCACACAGCTGGCAGATCGGGCCTGCCGGCCTCCTGGGGGCTAACCCTAACCCTAGCTCACCCTCGGAGGGGCTCATCCCAAGGTGCCTGGAGCGGCAATGCCGGGCATTGGAGACCCACGAGCCACAGTGCTGGACTCACCGTGCTGCCCCGCCGCCACACAGGCCGCTAGTGGCACCACCGGTCATTCAGGGCGGGAGAACGGGAAGGGCCCTTGGAGCCCCCGGCCTCTTTCGAAGGCCCCCCGCGCCAGAAAGCTTGCGCCTACTCTCCCGGTAGCCAGTGCCCTCACCTCGGCCCGCCCCTCCGCTCGCCGCACAGCCGGCGGATAGGGCCCGCCAGCCTCCTGGGGGCTAACCCTATCCCTACGTCGGCCCCCGAGAGGCCCCTCCCAACGGGCCTGGCACCGCAACACCGGGCTTGGGGACCGCTAGCCCCAGCATCCGACTCACCATGCTCCCCCGCCGGCAACTGACCCACTAGGGGCACCGCCGGACATTCAGTGCGGGAGAACGGGCAGGGCTTCTTGAGCCCCGGCGACCTTCGAAGGCCCCCCGCGCCAAAACTCATGGGCCTACGCTACCGCTCGCCAGCGCCCTCACCTCGGCCCTCCCCTCTGCTCACCGCACAGCCGGTGGATTGGGCCTGCGGCCTCCTGGGGGCTAACCATAACCCTAGGTCAGCCTCCGAGGGGCCCCTGCGAAGGGGCCTGGTGCCGCAACACCGGGAATTGGGAACTCCCCAACCCCAGCGACGGACTCACCCTGTCACCCTGCCGCCACCCGGGCCCCAGGGGCGCTGCAGGTCATTCAGGGCGGGAAAACGGGCAGGGTCCTCCGATCCCCCGGCGACCTTCGAAGGCTTCCCGCGCCAAAACGCTTCGGCCAAGCTCCCGCTCGCCCGCGCCCTCCCCTCGGCCCTCCCCTCACTCGCCGCACAGCTAGCACGTCGGGCCTGCCGGCCTCCTGGGGGCTAACTGTAACCTTAGGTCGGCCCCCGAGGGGCCACTACCAAGGGTCTGCCCCCGCAACGCCGGGGATTGGGGACCCCCAAGCCCCAGTGCCGGGCTCACCCTGCCGCCCCGCCCCTCCGGGCCGCTAGTAGCGCCGCTGGTCATTCAGGGCAGGAGACCGGGTTGGGCCCTCTGAACCCCCGATGACCTTCGAAGGCCCCCCGTGCCAAAACGCTTGGGTCCACATTCTTGCTCTCAAGCGCCCTCACCTGGGTCCACCCCTCCGCTCGCCTCACAGCCGGCGGATCGGGCCTGCTGGCCCCCTGGGGGCTAACAATAACCCTTGGTCGGCCCCCTAGAGCCCTTCCAAAGGGGTCTGGCGCCCCAACGCCGAGGATTGGGGACCCCCAAGCCCCAGCGCCCAAGTCACCCTAACACCCCTCCTCCACCCGGGCCGCTAGGGGAGCCGCCGGTCATTCAGGGCAGAAGAACGTACAGGGCCCTCCAAGCCCCCAGCGACTTTCGAAGGACCCCCGCGCCAAAACGCCTGAGCCCACGCTCCCGCTCGCCAGCGGCCTCACCTCCGCCCGCCTCTCCGCTTGCCGCAGAGCTGGCGGATCGGGCTTCCGGCCTCCTGGGGGCTAAATCTAACCCTAGCTCCATCCCTCGAGGGGCCCCTCCCAAGGGGCCTGGTGCCGCAACGCCAGGGATTCGGGACCCACAAGCCCCAGCGCCAGACTCACCTTCCCGCCCCGCTGCCACCCGGGCCTCTAGGGGCACCGCCGGTCATCCAGGGCGGGAGAACGGGCAGGGTGCTCCGAGCCCCTGGTGACCTTCAAAGGCCCCCGCACCAAAACGCTTGGGCCCACGCTCCTGCTCTTCAGCGCCCTCACCTCGGCCTGCCCCTCCGCTCGCCACACAGCTGGCAGATCGGGCCTGCCGGCCTCCTGGGGGCTAACCCTAACCCTAGCTCACCCTCGGAGGGGCTCATCCCAAGGTGCCTGGAGCGGCAATGCCGGGCATTGGAGACCCACGAGCCACAGTGCTGGACTCACCGCGCTGCCCCGCCGCCACACAGGCCGCTAGTGGCACCACCGGTCATTCAGGGCGGGAGAACGGGAAGGGCCCTTGGAGCCCCCGGCCTCTTTCGAAGGCCCCCCGCGCCAGAATGCTTGCGCCCACTCTCCCGGTAGCCAGTGCCCTCACCTCGGCCCGCCCCTCCGCTCGCCGCACAGCCGGCGGATAGGGCCCGCCAGCCTCCTGGGGGCTAACCCTATCCCTACGTCGGCCCCCGAGAGGCCCCTCCCAACGGGCCTGGCACCGCAACACCGGGCTTGGGGACCGCTAGCCCCAGCATCCGACTCACCATGCTCCCCCGCCGGCAACTGACCCACTAGGGGCACCGCCGGACATTCAGTGCGGGAGAACGGGCAGGGCTTCTTGAGCCCCGGCGACCTTCGAAGGCCCCCCGCGCCAAAACTCATGGGCCTACGCTACCGCTCGCCAGCGCCCTCACCTCGGCCCTCCCCTCTGCTCACCGCACAGCCGGTGGATTGGGCCTGCGGCCTCCTGGGGGCTAACCATAACCCTAGGTCAGCCTCCGAGGGGCCCCTGCGAAGGGGCCTGGTGCCGCAACACCGGGAATTGGGAACTCCCCAACCCCAGCGACGGACTCACCCTGTCACCCTGCCGCCACCCGGGCCCCAGGGGCGCTGCAGGTCATTCAGGGCGGGAAAACGGGCAGGGTCCTCCGATCCCCCGGCGACCTTCGAAGGCTTCCCGCGCCAAAACGCTTCGGCCTAGCTCCCGCTCGCCCGCGCCCTCCCCTCGGCCCTCCCCTCACTCGCCGCACAGCTAGCACGTCGGGCCTGCCGGCCTCCTGGGGGCTAACTGTAACCTTAGGTCGGCCCCCGAGGGGCCACTACCAAGGGTCTGCCCCCGCAACGCCGGGGATTGGGGACCCCCAAGCCCCAGTGCCGGGCTCACCCTGCCGCCCCGCCCCTCCGGGCCGCTATTAGCGCCGCTGGTCATTCAGGGCAGGAGACCGGGTTGGGCCCTCTGAACCCCCGATGACCTTCGAAGGCCCCCCGTGCCAAAACGCTTGGGTCCACATTCTTGCTCTCAAGCGCCTTCACCTGGGTCCACCCCTCCGCTCGCCTCACAGCCGGCGGATCGGGTCTGCTGGCCCCCTGGGGGCTAACAATAACCCTTGGTCGGCCCCCTAGAGCCCTTCCAAAGGGGTCTGGCGCCCCAACGCCGAGGACTGGGGACCCCCAAGCCCCAGCGCCCAAGTCACCCTAACACCCCTCCTCCACCCGGGCCGCTAGGGGAGCCGCCGGTCATTCAGGGCAGAAGAACGTACAGGGCCCTCCAAGCCCCCAGCGACTTTCGAAGGACCCCCGCGCCAAAACGCCTGAGCCCACGCTCCCGCTCGCCAGCGGCCTCACCTCCGCCCGCCTCTCCGCTTGCCGCAGAGCTGGCGGATCGGGCTTCCGGCCTCCTGGGGGCTAAATCTAACCATAGGTCGGCCCCCTAGGGGCCCCAGCAAGGGGCCTAGAGCCGCAACACCGGGGATTGGAGAACCCCGAGCTCCAGCGCTGGACACAACCGGCTGCCCCGCTGCCACATGGGCCACTAGGGGCGCTGCCGGTCATTCAGGGCGGGACAACGGGCAGGGCCCTCAGAGCCTCTGGCGACATTCGAAGGCCCCCCGCGCCAAAACGCTTGGGCCCACGCTCCTGCTCACAAGCGCCCTCACCTCGGCCTGCCCCTCTGCTCACCACACAGCCGGCGGATCGGGCCTGCCGGCCTCCTCGGAGCTAACCCTAACCCTAGGTGAGTCCCCGAGGGGCCCCTCCCAAGGGGCATGGCGCCAAAACGCCGGGGATTGGGAACCCCTGAGTCCCAGCGCCCGACTCACCCTACCGCCCCTCCTCCACCAGGGCTTTTAGGGGAGCCGCCCGTCATTCAGGGCGGGAGAACGGGCAGGGCCGTCCGAACCCCTGGCGACATTCGAAGGACCCCCGCGCCAAAATGACTGGGCCCACTCTCCAGACTGCCAGCGGCCTCACCTCCGACCACCCCTCCACTCACCGCAGAGCTGGCGGATCGGGCCTGCGGGCCTCCTGGGGGCTAAGCCTAACCATATGTCGGCCCCCGAGGGGCCCCTAGCAAGAGGCCTGGAGTCGTAACGCCGGGGATTGGGGACCCCTGAACCCCAGTGCCGGACTCACCCGGCCGCCCCGCTGCCACCTGCACCACTAGGAGCGCCACCGGTCATTCAGTGCGGGAGAACGGGCAGGGTCCTCCGATCCCCCCACGACCTTCGAAGGGCCCCCCGCACCAAAACACTTGACCCACGCTCCCGCTAGCCAGCGCCCTCACCTCGGCCCGCCCCTCCGCTCGCCGCACAGCCGTAGGATCGGGCCTGTCAGCCCCCTGGGTGTAACCCTAACCCTAGGTCTGCCCCCACGGGGCCCCTCCCAAGGGGCCTGGCATCGCAATGCCGGGGATTGGGGACCCCCGAGCACCAGTGCTGGACTCTCCCTGCCACCCCACCACCACCCAGTCCGCTAGGGGCGCCGCCGGTCATTCAGTGCTGGAGAACAGGCAGGGCCCTCTGAGCCCCCGCGACCTTCGTAGGCCCCTCGCGCCAAAATGCTTGGGCCCACGCTCCCACTCGCCAGCGCCCTCTACTCGGCCCGCCCCTCCACTCGATGAACAGCTAGCGGATCAGGCCTGCCTGTTTCCTGGGGGCTAACACTATCCCTAGGTCAGACCCCAAGGGGCCACTTCCAAAGGCCTGGTGCCACAACGCCGGGGATTGGTGACCCCCAAGCCTCAGCGCCGGAGTCACCCTTCCGCCCCACAGCTACCGGGCCAGTAGGGACGCCACCAGTCATTCAGAGCGGGAGAATGGGCAGGGCCCTCCGAGCCCCTGGCGACCTTTGAGGCCCCCCACGCCAAAACGCTTGGGCCCACGCTCCCGCTAGCAAGCGCCCTCACCTCGGTCCGCCCCCCCTCTCGCCGCACAGACAGCGGATTGGGCCTGCCAGCCTCCTGGGAACTAACCCTAACTCTAGGTCTGCTCACGAGGGGCCCCTCCCAAGGGGCCTGGCGATGCCACGCCGGGGATTGGGGACCCTCAAGCCCCAGCGCATTACTTACCCTGCCGCCCTGCCGCCACCCGGGCTGCTAGGGGCGCCACCGGTTATTTAGGGCGGGAGAACGGGCAGGGCCCTCCGAGCCCCCAGTGACCTTTGAAGGCCCCCCGTGACAAAACGCTTGGGCCTAGGCTCCTGCTCGCCAGCACCCTCTCCTCAGCCCGCCCCTCCGCTCGCCGCACAGCCGGCAGATCGGGACTGCCGGCCTCCTGGGGCTAACCCTAACCCTAGGTCGGCTCCCGAGGGGCCCATCCCAAGGGGCCTGGCGCCGCCACGCGGGTGATTGGGGACCCCCGAGCACCAGGGCTGAACTCACCCTGCCGCCCCGCTGCGACCCGGATCGCTAGGGGCACCATCCTCATTCGGGGCTGGGGAACGGGCAGGGCCCTCTGAGCCCCCGGTGACCTTCGAAGGCCCGACACGCCAAAACGCTTGGGCTCCCGCTCCCGCTCGCCAGCGCCCTCACCTCGCCCCGCCCCTCCGTTCTCTGCACAGCCGGCGGATCGGGCCCCGGCCTCCTTTGGGCTAACCTCAACCCTAGGTCGGCCCCCGAGGGACCCCTCCCAAGGGGCCAGGCGCCGCCACGCCGGGGCATTTGGACCCCTGAGCCCTACTCCAGACTCACCCTGCCGCCCCGCCGCCACCCGGGACGCTAGGGGCGCCACCGGTCATTCAGGGAGGGAGTACGGGCAGGGCCCTCCGAGCCCCCGATGACCTTCGAAGGCCCCCCGCACCAAAACGCTTGGGCCTAAGCTCCCGCTCGCCAGCGCCCTCACCTCGGCTCACCCCTCCCCTCGCCGCACAGCCGGCCAATCGGGCCTGCCGGCCTCCTTTGGGCTAACGATA
Organism: Ursus arctos; assembly: GCF_023065955.2. Classification (NCBI taxonomy): domain Eukaryota; kingdom Metazoa; phylum Chordata; class Mammalia; order Carnivora; family Ursidae; genus Ursus; species Ursus arctos. Next base: position 81,951 of record NW_026623096.1, read on the forward strand.
ACCCTAGCTCGGCCCCCGAGGGACCCCTCCCAAGGGGCCTGGCAATGCCACGCCGGGTATTGGGGACCCCCGAGCCCGAGCTCCGGACTCACCCTGCCTCCCCGCCGCCACCCTGGCCGCTAGGGAGCCGCCGGGCATTCAGGGCGGGAGAACTTGCTGGGCCCTCTGAGCCCCCGGTGAGCTTCGAAGGCCCCCCATGCCAAAACGCTTGGGCCCACGCTCCCGCTTGCCAGCGCATTCACGTCGGCCCACCCCTCCGCTCGCTGCACAGCCGGCGGATTGGGCCCGCCGGCCTCCTTTGGGCTAACACTCACCATATGTCGGCCCCCGAGGGACCCCTCCCAAGTGCCTGGAGCCACCGCGCCGGGGATCGGGGACCACTGAGCCCCAGCTCCAGACTCATCCTGCCGACACGCCGCCACCCTGGCCGCTAGGGGCGCCACCGGTCATTTAGGGTGTGAGAATGGGCAGGGCCCTCCAAGCCCCCAGCGACAATCCAAGGCCCCCCGTGCCAAAACGCCTGGGCCCACGCTCCCCCTCGCCAGCGCCCTCACCTCGGCCGCCCCTCTGCTCGCCGCACAGCCGGCGGTTCGGGCCTGCCGGCCTCCTTTGGGCTAACCCTAAACCTAGGTCGGCCCCAGAGGAGCCCCTCCCAAGGGGCCTGGCGCCGCCACGCTGGGGATTGGGGACACCCGAACCCCACCGCCGGACGCACTCTGCCGCTCCTCACCACCCGGCCCGCTAGGGGCGCCGTCCTCATTCAGGGCGTTAGAACGGGCAGGGCCCCCCGAGCCCCCGGCGACCTTCGAAGGTCCCCCGCGACAAAACGCTTGGGGCCATGCTCCCGCTCGCCAGCGCCCTCACCTCGGCTAGCCCCTCCGCATGTGGCAGAGCCGGCGGATCGGGCCTGCCAGCCTCCTGGGGGCTAACCCGAACCCTAGGTCGGCCCCCAAGGGGCCCCTCCCAAGGGGCCTATCGCTACAATGCCTGGGATTGGTGACCCCCGAGTCCAAGCGCTGGACTCACCGTGCCGCCCCGCCGCCACCCGGGCCGGTAGGAGAGCTGTCGGTCATTCAGGGCAGAACAACGGACAGGGCCCTCGGAGCCCCCAGCGCCGTTTGAAGGCCCTCCGCGCCAAAACCCTTGGGCCCACGCTCCCGCTCGCCAGCACCATCACTTCAGCCCACCCTCCGCTCCCTGCACAGCCGGCGGATTGGGCCTGACGGCCTCCTGGGGGCTAACCCTAACCCAAGCTCGATCCCTCGAGGGGCCCATCCCAAGGGGCCTGGTGCCGCAACGCCAGGGATTCGGGACCCACAAGCCCCAGCGCCAGACTCACCCTCCCGCCCCGCTGCCACCCGGGCCTCTAGGGGCACCGCCGGTCATCCAGGGCGGGAGAACGGGCAGGGCTTCTTGAGCCCCGGCGACCTTCGAAGGCCCCCGCGCCAAAACTCATGGGCCTACGCTACCGCTCGCCAGCGCCCTCACCTCGGCCCTCCCCTCTGCTCACCGCACAGCCGGTGGATTGGGCCTGCGGCCTCCTGGGGGCTAACCATAACCCTAGGTCAGCCTCCGAGGGGCCCCTGCGAAGGGGCCTGGTGCCGCAACACCGGGAATTGGGAACTCCCCAACCCCAGCGACGGACTCACCCTGTCACCCTGCCGCCACCCGGGCCCCAGGGGCGCTGCAGGTCATTCAGGGCGGGAAAACGGGCAGGGTCCTCCGATCCCCCGGCGACCTTCGAAGGCTTCCCGCGCCAAAACGCTTCGGCCTAGCTCCCGCTCGCCCGCGCCCTCCCCTCGGCCCTCCCCTCACTCGCCGCACAGCTAGCACATCGGGCCTGCCGGCCTCCTGGGGGCTAACTGTAACCTTAGGTCGGCCCCCGAGGGGCCACTACCAAGGGTCTGCCCCCGCAACGCCGGGGATTGGGGACCCCCAAGCCCCAGTGCCGGGCTCACCCTGCCGCCCCGCCCCTCCGGGCCGCTAGTAGCGCCGCTGGTCATTCAGGGCAGGAGACCGGGTTGGGCCCTCTGAACCCCCGATGACCTTCGAAGGCCCCCCGTGCCAAAACGCTTGGGTCCACATTCTTGCTCTCAAGCGCCCTCACCTGGGTCCACCCCTCCGCTCGCCTCACAGCCGGCGGATCAGGCCTGCTGGCCCCCTGGGGGCTAACAATAACCCTTGGTCGGCCCCCTAGAGCCCTTCCAAAGGGGTCTGGCGCTCCAACGCCGAGGACTGGGGACCCCCAAGCCCCAGCGCCCAAGTCACCCTAACACCCCTCCTCCACCCGGGCCGCTAGGGGAGCCGCCGGTCATTCAGGGCAGAAGAACGTACAGGGCCCTCCAAGCCCCCAGCGACTTTCGAAGGACCCCCGCGCCAAAACGCCTGAGCCCACGCTCCCGCTCGCCAGCGGCCTCACCTCCGCCCGCCTCTCCGCTTGCCGCAGAGCTGGCGGATCGGGCTTCCGGCCTCCTGGGGGCTAAATCTAACCATAGGTCGGCCCCCTAGGGGCCCCAGCAAGGGGCCTAGAGCCGCAACACCGGGGATTGGAGAACCCCGAGCTCCAGCGCTGGACACAACCGGCTGCCCCGCTGCCACATGGGCCACTAGGGGCGCTGCCGGTCATTCAGGGCGGGACAACGGGCAGGGCCCTCAGAGCCTCTGGCGACATTCGAAGGCCCCCCGCGCCAAAACGCTTGGGCCCACGCTCCTGCTCACAAGCGCCCTCACCTCGGCCTGCCCCTCTGCTCACCACACAGCCGGCGGATCGGGCCTGCCGGCCTCCTCGGAGCTAACCCTAACCCTAGGTGAGTCCCCGAGGGGCCCCTCCCAAGGGGCATGGCGCCAAAACGCCGGGGATTGGGAACCCCTGAGTCCCAGCGCCCGACTCACCCTACCGCCCCTCCTCCACCAGGGCTTTTAGGGGAGCCGCCCGTCATTCAGGGCGGGAGAACGGGCAGGGCCGTCCGAACCCCTGGCGACATTCGAAGGACCCCCGCGCCAAAATGACTGGGCCCACTCTCCAGACTGCCAGCGGCCTCACCTCCGACCACCCCTCCACTCACCGCAGAGCTGGCGGATCGGGCCTGCGGGCCTCCTGGGGGCTAAGCCTAACCATATGTCGGCCCCCGAGGGGCCCCTAGCAAGAGGCCTGGAGTCGTAACGCCGGGGATTGGGGACCCCTGAACCCCAGTGCCGGACTCACCCGGCCGCCCCGCTGCCACCTGCACCACTAGGAGCGCCACCGGTCATTCAGTGCGGGAGAACGGGCAGGGTCCTCCGATCCCCCCACGACCTTCGAAGGGCCCCCCGCACCAAAACACTTGACCCACGCTCCCGCTAGCCAGCGCCCTCACCTCGGCCCGCCCCTCCGCTCGCCGCACAGCCGTAGGATCGGGCCTGTCAGCCCCCTGGGTGTAACCCTAACCCTAGGTCTGCCCCCACGGGGCCCCTCCCAAGGGGCCTGGCATCGCAATGCCGGGGATTGGGGACCCCCGAGCACCAGTGCTGGACTCTCCCTGCCACCCCACCACCACCCAGTCCGCTAGGGGCGCCGCCGGTCATTCAGTGCTGGAGAACAGGCAGGGCCCTCTGAGCCCCCGCGACCTTCGTAGGCCCCTCGCGCCAAAATGCTTGGGCCCACGCTCCCACTCGCCAGCGCCCTCTACTCGGCCCGCCCCTCCACTCGATGAACAGCTAGCGGATCAGGCCTGCCTGTTTCCTGGGGGCTAACACTATCCCTAGGTCAGACCCCAAGGGGCCACTTCCAAAGGCCTGGTGCCACAACGCCGGGGATTGGTGACCCCCAAGCCTCAGCGCCGGAGTCACCCTTCCGCCCCACAGCTACCGGGCCAGTAGGGACGCCACCAGTCATTCAGAGCGGGAGAATGGGCAGGGCCCTCCGAGCCCCTGGCGACCTTTGAGGCCCCCCACGCCAAAACGCTTGGGCCCACGCTCCCGCTAGCAAGCGCCCTCACCTCGGTCCGCCCCCCCTCTCGCCGCACAGACAGCGGATTGGGCCTGCCAGCCTCCTGGGAACTAACCCTAACTCTAGGTCTGCTCACGAGGGGCCCCTCCCAAGGGGCCTGGCGATGCCACGCCGGGGATTGGGGACCCTCAAGCCCCAGCGCATTACTTACCCTGCCGCCCTGCCGCCACCCGGGCTGCTAGGGGCGCCACCGGTTATTTAGGGCGGGAGAACGGGCAGGGCCCTCCGAGCCCCCAGTGACCTTTGAAGGCCCCCCGTGACAAAACGCTTGGGCCTAGGCTCCTGCTCGCCAGCACCCTCTCCTCAGCCCGCCCCTCCGCTCGCCGCACAGCCGGCAGATCGGGACTGCCGGCCTCCTGGGGCTAACCCTAACCCTAGGTCGGCTCCCGAGGGGCCCATCCCAAGGGGCCTGGCGCCGCCACGCGGGTGATTGGGGACCCCCGAGCACCAGGGCTGAACTCACCCTGCCGCCCCGCTGCGACCCGGATCGCTAGGGGCACCGTCCTCATTCGGGGCTGGGGAACGGGCAGGGCCCTCTGAGCCCCCGGTGACCTTCGAAGGCCCGACACGCCAAAACGCTTGGGCTCCCGCTCCCGCTCGCCAGCGCCCTCACCTCGCCCCGCCCCTCCGTTCTCTGCACAGCCGGCGGATCGGGCCCCGGCCTCCTTTGGGCTAACCTCAACCCTAGGTCGGCCCCCGAGGGACCCCTCCCAAGGGGCCAGGCGCCGCCACGCCGGGGCATTTGGACCCCTGAGCCCTACTCCAGACTCACCCTGCCGCCCCGCCGCCACCCGGGACGCTAGGGGCGCCACCGGTCATTCAGGGAGGGAGTACGGGCAGGGCCCTCCGAGCCCCCGATGACCTTCGAAGGCCCCCCGCACCAAAACGCTTGGGCCTAAGCTCCCGCTCGCCAGCGCCCTCACCTCGGCTCACCCCTCCCCTCGCCGCACAGCCGGCCAATCGGGCCTGCCGGCCTCCTTTGGGCTAACGATAACCCTAGCTCGGCCCCCGAGGGACCCCTCCCAAGGGGCCTGGCAATGCCACGCCGGGTATTGGGGACCCCCGAGCCCGAGCTCCGGACTCACCCTGCCTCCCCGCCGCCACCCTGGCCGCTAGGGAGCCGCCGGGCATTCAGGGCGGGAGAACTTGCTGGGCCCTCTGAGCCCCCGGTGAGCTTCGAAGGCCCCCCATGCCAAAACGCTTGGGCCCACGCTCCCGCTTGCCAGCGCATTCACGTCGGCCCACCCCTCCGCTCGCTGCACAGCCGGCGGATTGGGCCCGCCGGCCTCCTTTGGGCTAACACTCACCATATGTCGGCCCCCGAGGGACCCCTCCCAAGTGCCTGGAGCCACCGCGCCGGGGATCGGGGACCACTGAGCCCCAGCTCCAGACTCATCCTGCCGACACGCCGCCACCCTGGCCGCTAGGGGCGCCACCGGTCATTTAGGGTGTGAGAATGGGCAGGGCCCTCCAAGCCCCCAGCGACAATCCAAGGCCCCCCGTGCCAAAACGCCTGGGCCCACGCTCCCCCTCGCCAGCGCCCTCACCTCGGCCGCCCCTCTGCTCGCCGCACAGCCGGCGGTTCGGGCCTGCCGGCCTCCTTTGGGCTAACCCTAAACCTAGGTCGGCCCCAGAGGAGCCCCTCCCAAGGGGCCTGGCGCCGCCACGCTGGGGATTGGGGACACCCGAACCCCACCGCCGGACGCACTCTGCCGCTCCTCACCACCCGGCCCGCTAGGGGCGCCGTCCTCATTCAGGGCGTTAGAACGGGCAGGGCCCCCCGAGCCCCCGGCGACCTTCGAAGGTCCCCCGCGACAAAACGCTTGGGGCCATGCTCCCGCTCGCCAGCGCCCTCACCTCGGCTAGCCCCTCCGCATGTGGCAGAGCCGGCGGATCGGGCCTGCCAGCCTCCTGGGGGCTAACCCGAACCCTAGGTCGGCCCCCAAGGGGCCCCTCCCAAGGGGCCTATCGCTACAATGCCTGGGATTGGTGACCCCCGAGTCCAAGCGCTGGACTCACCGTGCCGCCCCGCCGCCACCCGGGCCGGTAGGAGAGCTGTCGGTCATTCAGGGCAGAACAACGGACAGGGCCCTCGGAGCCCCCAGCGCCGTTTGAAGGCCCTCCGCGCCAAAACCCTTGGGCCCACGCTCCCGCTCGCCAGCACCATCACTTCAGCCCACCCTCCGCTCCCTGCACAGCCGGCGGATTGGGCCTGACGGCCTCCTGGGGGCTAACCCTAACCCAAGCTCGATCCCTCGAGGGGCCCATCCCAAGGGGCCTGGTGCCGCAACGCCAGGGATTCGGGACCCACAAGCCCCAGCGCCAGACTCACCCTCCCGCCCCGCTGCCACCCGGGCCTCTAGGGGCACCGCCGGTCATCCAGGGCGGGAGAACGGGCAGGGCTTCTTGAGCCCCGGCGACCTTCGAAGGCCCCCCACGCCAAAACTCATGGGCCTACGCTACCGCTCGCCAGCGCCCTCACCTCGGCCCTCCCCTCTGCTCACCGCACAGCCGGTGGATTGGGCCTGCGGCCTCCTGGGGGCTAACCATAACCCTAGGTCAGCCTCCGAGGGGCCCCTGCGAAGGGGCCTGGTGCCGCAACACCGGGAATTGGGAACTCCCCAACCCCAGCGACGGACTCACCCTGTCACCCTGCCGCCACCCGGGCCCCAGGGGCGCTGCAGGTCATTCAGGGCGGGAAAACGGGCAGGGTCCTCCGATCCCCCGGCGACCTTCAAAGGCTTCCCGCGCCAAAACGCTTCGGCCTAGCTCCCGCTCGCCCGCGCCCTCCCCTCGGCCCTCCCCTCACTCGCCGCACAGCTAGCACATCGGGCCTGCCGGCCTCCTGGGGGCTAACTGTAACCTTAGGTCGGCCCCCGAGGGGCCACTACCAAGGGTCTGCCCCCGCAACGCCGGGGATTGGGGACCCCCAAGCCCCAGTGCCGGGCTCACCCTGCCGCCCCGCCCCTCCGGGCCGCTAGTAGCGCCGCTGGTCATTCAGGGCAGGAGACCGGGTTGGGCCCTCTGAACCCCCGATGACCTTCGAAGGCCCCCCGTGCCAAAACGCTTGGGTCCACATTCTTGCTCTCAAGCGCCCTCACCTGGGTCCACCCCTCCGCTCGCCTCACAGCCGGCGGATCGGGCCTGCTGGCCCCCTGGGGGCTAACAATAACCCTTGGTCGGCCCCCTAGAGCCCTTCCAAAGGGGTCTGGCGCCCCAACGCCGAGGATTGGGGACCCCCAAGCCCCAGCGCCCAAGTCACCCTAACACCCCTCCTCCACCCGGGCCGCTAGGGGAGCCGCCGGTCATTCAGGGCAGAAGAACGTACAGGGCCCTCCAAGCCCCCAGCGACTTTCGAAGGACCCCCGCGCCAAAACGCCTGAGCCCACGCTCCCGCTCGCCAGCGGCCTCACCTCCGCCCGCCTCTCCGCTTGCCGCAGAGCTGGCGGATCGGGCTTCCGGCCTCCTGGGGGCTAAATCTAACCCTAGCTCCATCCCTCGAGGGGCCCCTCCCAAGGGGCCTGGTGCCGCAACGCCAGGGATTCGGGACCCACAAGCCCCAGCGCCAGACTCACCTTCCCGCCCCGCTGCCACCCGGGCCTCTAGGGGCACCGCCGGTCATCCAGGGCGGGAGAACGGGCAGGGTGCTCCGAGCCCCTGGTGACCTTCAAAGGCCCCCGCACCAAAACGCTTGCGCCCACGCTCCTGCTCTTCAGCGCCCTCACCTCGGCCTGCCCCTCCGCTCGCCACACAGCTGGCAGATCGGGCCTGCCGGCCTCCTGGGGGCTAACCCTAACCCTAGCTCACCCTCGGAGGGGCTCATCCCAAGGTGCCTGGAGCGGCAATGCCGGGCATTGGAGACCCACGAGCCACAGTGCTGGACTCACCGTGCTGCCCCGCCGCCACACAGGCCGCTAGTGGCACCACCGGTCATTCAGGGCGGGAGAACGGGAAGGGCCCTTGGAGCCCCCGGCCTCTTTCGAAGGCCCCCCGCGCCAGAAAGCTTGCGCCTACTCTCCCGGTAGCCAGTGCCCTCACCTCGGCCCGCCCCTCCGCTCGCCGCACAGCCGGCGGATAGGGCCCGCCAGCCTCCTGGGGGCTAACCCTATCCCTACGTCGGCCCCCGAGAGGCCCCTCCCAACGGGCCTGGCACCGCAACACCGGGCTTGGGGACCGCTAGCCCCAGCATCCGACTCACCATGCTCCCCCGCCGGCAACTGACCCACTAGGGGCACCGCCGGACATTCAGTGCGGGAGAACGGGCAGGGCTTCTTGAGCCCCGGCGACCTTCGAAGGCCCCCCGCGCCAAAACTCATGGGCCTACGCTACCGCTCGCCAGCGCCCTCACCTCGGCCCTCCCCTCTGCTCACCGCACAGCCGGTGGATTGGGCCTGCGGCCTCCTGGGGGCTAACCATAACCCTAGGTCAGCCTCCGAGGGGCCCCTGCGAAGGGGCCTGGTGCCGCAACACCGGGAATTGGGAACTCCCCAACCCCAGCGACGGACTCACCCTGTCACCCTGCCGCCACCCGGGCCCCAGGGGCGCTGCAGGTCATTCAGGGCGGGGAAAACGGGCAGGGTCCTCCGATCCCCCGGCGACCTTCGAAGGCTTCCCGCGCCAAAACGCTTCGGCCAAGCTCCCGCTCGCCCGCGCCCTCCCCTCGGCCCTCCCCTCACTCGCCGCACAGATAGCACGTCGGGCCTGCCGGCCTCCTGGGGGCTAACTGTAACCTTAGGTCGGCCCCCGAGGGGCCACTACCAAGGGTCTGCCCCCGCAACGCCGGGGATTGGGGACCCCCAAGCCCCAGTGCCGGGCTCACCCTGCCGCCCCGCCCCTCCGGGCCGCTAGTAGCGCCGCTGGTCATTCAGGGCAGGAGACCGGGTTGGGCCCTCTGAACCCCCGATGACCTTCGAAGGCCCCCCGTGCCAAAACGCTTGGGTCCACATTCTTGCTCTCAAGCGCCCTCACCTGGGTCCACCCCTCCGCTCGCCTCACAGCCGGCGGATCGGGCCTGCTGGCCCCCTGGGGGCTAACAATAACCCTTGGTCGGCCCCCTAGAGCCCTTCCAAAGGGGTCTGGCGCCCCAACGCCGAGGATTGGGGACCCCCAAGCCCCAGCGCCCAAGTCACCCTAACACCCCTCCTCCACCCGGGCCGCTAGGGGAGCCGCCGGTCATTCAGGGCAGAAGAACGTACAGGGCCCTCCAAGCCCCCAGCGACTTTCGAAGGACCCCCGCGCCAAAACGCCTGAGCCCACGCTCCCGCTCGCCAGCGGCCTCACCTCCGCCCGCCTCTCCGCTTGCCGCAGAGCTGGCGGATCGGGCTTCCGGCCTCCTGGGGGCTAAATCTAACCCTAGCTCCATCCCTCGAGGGGCCCCTCCCAAGGGGCCTGGTGCCGCAACGCCAGGGATTCGGGACCCACAAGCCCCAGCGCCAGACTCACCTTCCCGCCCCGCTGCCACCCGGGCCTCTAGGGGCACCGCCGGTCATCCAGGGCGGGAGAACGGGCAGGGTGCTCCGAGCCCCTGGTGACCTTCAAAGGCCCCCGCACCAAAACGCTTGGGCCCACGCTCCTGCTCTTCAGCGCCCTCACCTCGGCCTGCCCCTCCGCTCGCCACACAGCTGGCAGATCGGGCCTGCCGGCCTCCTGGGGGCTAACCCTAACCCTAGCTCACCCTCGGAGGGGCTCATCCCAAGGTGCCTGGAGCGGCAATGCCGGGCATTGGAGACCCACGAGCCACAGTGCTGGACTCACCGTGCTGCCCCGCCGCCACACAGGCCGCTAGTGGCACCACCGGTCATTCAGGGCGGGAGAACGGGAAGGGCCCTTGGAGCCCCCGGCCTCTTTCGAAGGCCCCCCGCGCCAGAAAGCTTGCGCCTACTCTCCCGGTAGCCAGTGCCCTCACCTCGGCCCGCCCCTCCGCTCGCCGCACAGCCGGCGGATAGGGCCCGCCAGCCTCCTGGGGGCTAACCCTATCCCTACGTCGGCCCCCGAGAGGCCCCTCCCAACGGGCCTGGCACCGCAACACCGGGCTTGGGGACCGCTAGCCCCAGCATCCGACTCACCATGCTCCCCCGCCGGCAACTGACCCACTAGGGGCACCGCCGGACATTCAGTGCGGGAGAACGGGCAGGGCTTCTTGAGCCCCGGCGACCTTCGAAGGCCCCCCGCGCCAAAACTCATGGGCCTACGCTACCGCTCGCCAGCGCCCTCACCTCGGCCCTCCCCTCTGCTCACCGCACAGCCGGTGGATTGGGCCTGCGGCCTCCTGGGGGCTAACCATAACCCTAGGTCAGCCTCCGAGGGGCCCCTGCGAAGGGGCCTGGTGCCGCAACACCGGGAATTGGGAACTCCCCAACCCCAGCGACGGACTCACCCTGTCACCCTGCCGCCACCCGGGCCCCAGGGGCGCTGCAGGTCATTCAGGGCGGGGAAAACGGGCAGGGTCCTCCGATCCCCCGGCGACCTTCGAAGGCTTCCCGCGCCAAAACGCTTCGGCCAAGCTCCCGCTCGCCCGCGCCCTCCCCTCGGCCCTCCCCTCACTCGCCGCACAGCTAGCACGTCGGGCCTGCCGGCCTCCTGGGGGCTAACTGTAACCTTAGGTCGGCCCCCGAGGGGCCACTACCAAGGGTCTGCCCCCGCAACGCCGGGGATTGGGGACCCCCAAGCCCCAGTGCCGGGCTCACCCTGCCGCCCCGCCCCTCCGGGCCGCTAGTAGCGCCGCTGGTCATTCAGGGCAGGAGACCGGGTTGGGCCCTCTGAACCCCCGATGACCTTCGAAGGCCCCCCGTGCCAAAACGCTTGGGTCCACATTCTTGCTCTCAAGCGCCCTCACCTGGGTCCACCCCTCCGCTCGCCTCACAGCCGGCGGATCGGGCCTGCTGGCCCCCTGGGGGCTAACAATAACCCTTGGTCGGCCCCCTAGAGCCCTTCCAAAGGGGTCTGGCGCCCCAACGCCGAGGATTGGGGACCCCCAAGCCCCAGCGCCCAAGTCACCCTAACACCCCTCCTCCACCCGGGCCGCTAGGGGAGCCGCCGGTCATTCAGGGCAGAAGAACGTACAGGGCCCTCCAAGCCCCCAGCGACTTTCGAAGGACCCCCGCGCCAAAACGCCTGAGCCCACGCTCCCGCTCGCCAGCGGCCTCACCTCCGCCCGCCTCTCCGCTTGCCGCAGAGCTGGCGGATCGGGCTTCCGGCCTCCTGGGGGCTAAATCTAACCCTAGCTCCATCCCTCGAGGGGCCCCTCCCAAGGGGCCTGGTGCCGCAACGCCAGGGATTCGGGACCCACAAGCCCCAGCGCCAGACTCACCTTCCCGCCCCGCTGCCACCCGGGCCTCTAGGGGCACCGCCGGTCATCCAGGGCGGGAGAACGGGCAGGGTGCTCCGAGCCCCTGGTGACCTTCAAAGGCCCCCGCACCAAAACGCTTGGGCCCACGCTCCTGCTCTTCAGCGCCCTCACCTCGGCCTGCCCCTCCGCTCGCCACACAGCTGGCAGATCGGGCCTGCCGGCCTCCTGGGGGCTAACCCTAACCCTAGCTCACCCTCGGAGGGGCTCATCCCAAGGTGCCTGGAGCGGCAATGCCGGGCATTGGAGACCCACGAGCCACAGTGCTGGACTCACCGTGCTGCCCCGCCGCCACACAGGCCGCTAGTGGCACCACCGGTCATTCAGGGCGGGAGAACGGGAAGGGCCCTTGGAGCCCCTGGCCTCTTTCGAAGGCCCCCCGCGCCAGAAAGCTTGCGCCTACTCTCCCGGTAGCCAGTGCCCTCACCTCGGCCCGCCCCTCCGCTCGCCGCACAGCCGGCGGATAGGGCCCGCCAGCCTCCTGGGGGCTAACCCTATCCCTACGTCGGCCCCCGAGAGGCCCCTCCCAACGGGCCTGGCACCGCAACACCGGGCTTGGGGACCGCTAGCCCCAGCATCCGACTCACCATGCTCCCCCGCCGGCAACTGACCCACTAGGGGCACCGCCGGACATTCAGTGCGGGAGAACGGGCAGGGCTTCTTGAGCCCCGGCGACCTTCGAAGGCCCCCCGCGCCAAAACTCATGGGCCTACGCTACCGCTCGCCAGCGCCCTCACCTCGGCCCTCCCCTCTGCTCACCGCACAGCCGGTGGATTGGGCCTGCGGCCTCCTGGGGGCTAACCATAACCCTAGGTCAGCCTCCGAGGGGCCCCTGCGAAGGGGCCTGGTGCCGCAACACCGGGAATTGGGAACTCCCCAACCCCAGCGACGGACTCACCCTGTCACCCTGCCGCCACCCGGGCCCCAGGGGCGCTGCAGGTCATTCAGGGCGGGAAAACGGGCAGGGTCCTCCGATCCCCCGGCGACCTTCGAAGGCTTCCCGCGCCAAAACGCTTCGGCCAAGCTCCCGCTCGCCCGCGCCCTCCCCTCGGCCCTCCCCTCACTCGCCGCACAGATAGCACGTCGGGCCTGCCGGCCTCCTGGGGGCTAACTGTAACCTTAGGTCGGCCCCCGAGGGGCCACTACCAAGGGTCTGCCCCCGCAACGCCGGGGATTGGGGACCCCCAAGCCCCAGTGCCGGGCTCACCCTGCCGCCCCGCCCCTCCGGGCCGCTAGTAGCGCCGCTGGTCATTCAGGGCAGGAGACCGGGTTGGGCCCTCTGAACCCCCGATGACCTTCGAAGGCCCCCCGTGCCAAAACGCTTGGGTCCACATTCTTGCTCTCAAGCGCCCTCACCTGGGTCCACCCCTCCGCTCGCCTCACAGCCGGCGGATCGGGCCTGCTGGCCCCCTGGGGGCTAACAATAACCCTTGGTCGGCCCCCTAGAGCCCTTCCAAAGGGGTCTGGCGCCCCAACGCCGAGGATTGGGGACCCCCAAGCCCCAGCGCCCAAGTCACCCTAACACCCCTCCTCCACCCGGGCCGCTAGGGGAGCCGCCGGTCATTCAGGGCAGAAGAACGTACAGGGCCCTCCAAGCCCCCAGCGACTTTCGAAGGACCCCCGCGCCAAAACGCCTGAGCCCACGCTCCCGCTCGCCAGCGGCCTCACCTCCGCCCGCCTCTCCGCTTGCCGCAGAGCTGGCGGATCGGGCTTCCGGCCTCCTGGGGGCTAAATCTAACCCTAGCTCCATCCCTCGAGGGGCCCCTCCCAAGGGGCCTGGTGCCGCAACGCCAGGGATTCGGGACCCACAAGCCCCAGCGCCAGACTCACCTTCCCGCCCCGCTGCCACCCGGGCCTCTAGGGGCACCGCCGGTCATCCAGGGCGGGAGAACGGGCAGGGTGCTCCGAGCCCCTGGTGACCTTCAAAGGCCCCCGCACCAAAACGCTTGGGCCCACGCTCCTGCTCTTCAGCGCCCTCACCTCGGCCTGCCCCTCCGCTCGCCACACAGCTGGCAGATCGGGCCTGCCGGCCTCCTGGGGGCTAACCCTAACCCTAGCTCACCCTCGGAGGGGCTCATCCCAAGGTGCCTGGAGCGGCAATGCCGGGCATTGGAGACCCACGAGCCACAGTGCTGGACTCACCGCGCTGCCCCGCCGCCACACAGGCCGCTAGTGGCACCACCGGTCATTCAGGGCGGGAGAACGGGAAGGGCCCTTGGAGCCCCCGGCCTCTTTCGAAGGCCCCCCGCGCCAGAATGCTTGCGCCCACTCTCCCGGTAGCCAGTGCCCTCACCTCGGCCCGCCCCTCCGCTCGCCGCACAGCCGGCGGATAGGGCCCGCCAGCCTCCTGGGGGCTAACCCTATCCCTACGTCGGCCCCCGAGAGGCCCCTCCCAACGGGCCTGGCACCGCAACACCGGGCTTGGGGACCGCTAGCCCCAGCATCCGACTCACCATGCTCCCCCGCCGGCAACTGACCCACTAGGGGCACCGCCGGACATTCAGTGCGGGAGAACGGGCAGGGCTTCTTGAGCCCCGGCGACCTTCGAAGGCCCCCCGCGCCAAAACTCATGGGCCTACGCTACCGCTCGCCAGCGCCCTCACCTCGGCCCTCCCCTCTGCTCACCGCACAGCCGGTGGATTGGGCCTGCGGCCTCCTGGGGGCTAACCATAACCCTAGGTCAGCCTCCGAGGGGCCCCTGCGAAGGGGCCTGGTGCCGCAACACCGGGAATTGGGAACTCCCCAACCCCAGCGACGGACTCACCCTGTCACCCTGCCGCCACCCGGGCCCCAGGGGCGCTGCAGGTCATTCAGGGCGGGAAAACGGGCAGGGTCCTCCGATCCCCCGGCGACCTTCGAAGGCTTCCCGCGCCAAAACGCTTCGGCCTAGCTCCCGCTCGCCCGCGCCCTCCCCTCGGCCCTCCCCTCACTCGCCGCACAGCTAGCACGTCGGGCCTGCCGGCCTCCTGGGGGCTAACTGTAACCTTAGGTCGGCCCCCGAGGGGCCACTACCAAGGGTCTGCCCCCGCAACGCCGGGGATTGGGGACCCCCAAGCCCCAGTGCCGGGCTCACCCTGCCGCCCCGCCCCTCCGGGCCGCTAGTAGCGCCGCTGGTCATTCAGGGCAGGAGACCGGGTTGGGCCCTCTGAACCCCCGATGACCTTCGAAGGCCCCCCGTGCCAAAACGCTTGGGTCCACATTCTTGCTCTCAAGCGCCTTCACCTGGGTCCACCCCTCCGCTCGCCTCACAGCCGGCGGATCGGGCCTGCTGGCCCCCTGGGGGCTAACAATAACCCTTGGTCGGCCCCCTAGAGCCCTTCCAAAGGGGTCTGGCGCCCCAACGCCGAGGACTGGGGACCCCCAAGCCCCAGCGCCCAAGTCACCCTAACACCCCTCCTCCACCCGGGCCGCTAGGGGAGCCGCCGGTCATTCAGGGCAGAAGAACGTACAGGGCCCTCCAAGCCCCCAGCGACTTTCGAAGGACCCCCGCGCCAAAACGCCTGAGCCCACGCTCCCGCTCGCCAGCGGCCTCACCTCCGCCCGCCTCTCCGCTTGCCGCAGAGCTGGCGGATCGGGCTTCCGGCCTCCTGGGGGCTAAATCTAACCATAGGTCGGCCCCCTAGGGGCCCCAGCAAGGGGCCTAGAGCCGCAACACCGGGGATTGGAGAACCCCGAGCTCCAGCGCTGGACACAACCGGCTGCCCCGCTGCCACATGGGCCACTAGGGGCGCTGCCGGTCATTCAGGGCGGGACAACGGGCAGGGCCCTCAGAGCCTCTGGCGACATTCGAAGGCCCCCCGCGCCAAAACGCTTGGGCCCACGCTCCTGCTCACAAGCGCCCTCACCTCGGCCTGCCCCTCTGCTCACCACACAGCCGGCGGATCGGGCCTGCCGGCCTCCTCGGAGCTAACCCTAACCCTAGGTGAGTCCCCGAGGGGCCCCTCCCAAGGGGCATGGCGCCAAAACGCCGGGGATTGGGAACCCCTGAGTCCCAGCGCCCGACTCACCCTACCGCCCCTCCTCCACCAGGGCTTTTAGGGGAGCCGCCCGTCATTCAGGGCGGGAGAACGGGCAGGGCCGTCCGAACCCCTGGCGACATTCGAAGGACCCCCGCGCCAAAATGACTGGGCCCACTCTCCAGACTGCCAGCGGCCTCACCTCCGACCACCCCTCCACTCACCGCAGAGCTGGCGGATCGGGCCTGCGGGCCTCCTGGGGGCTAAGCCTAACCATATGTCGGCCCCCGAGGGGCCCCTAGCAAGAGGCCTGGAGTCGTAACGCCGGGGATTGGGGACCCCTGAACCCCAGTGCCGGACTCACCCGGCCGCCCCGCTGCCACCTGCACCACTAGGAGCGCCACCGGTCATTCAGTGCGGGAGAACGGGCAGGGTCCTCCGATCCCCCCACGACCTTCGAAGGGCCCCCCGCACCAAAACACTTGACCCACGCTCCCGCTAGCCAGCGCCCTCACCTCGGCCCGCCCCTCCGCTCGCCGCACAGCCGTAGGATCGGGCCTGTCAGCCCCCTGGGTGTAACCCTAACCCTAGGTCTGCCCCCACGGGGCCCCTCCCAAGGGGCCTGGCATCGCAATGCCGGGGATTGGGGACCCCCGAGCACCAGTGCTGGACTCTCCCTGCCACCCCACCACCACCCAGTCCGCTAGGGGCGCCGCCGGTCATTCAGTGCTGGAGAACAGGCAGGGCCCTCTGAGCCCCCGCGACCTTCGTAGGCCCCTCGCGCCAAAATGCTTGGGCCCACGCTCCCACTCGCCAGCGCCCTCTACTCGGCCCGCCCCTCCACTCGATGAACAGCTAGCGGATCAGGCCTGCCTGTTTCCTGGGGGCTAACACTATCCCTAGGTCAGACCCCAAGGGGCCACTTCCAAAGGCCTGGTGCCACAACGCCGGGGATTGGTGACCCCCAAGCCTCAGCGCCGGAGTCACCCTTCCGCCCCACAGCTACCGGGCCAGTAGGGACGCCACCAGTCATTCAGAGCGGGAGAATGGGCAGGGCCCTCCGAGCCCCTGGCGACCTTTGAGGCCCCCCACGCCAAAACGCTTGGGCCCACGCTCCCGCTAGCAAGCGCCCTCACCTCGGTCCGCCCCCCCTCTCGCCGCACAGACAGCGGATTGGGCCTGCCAGCCTCCTGGGAACTAACCCTAACTCTAGGTCTGCTCACGAGGGGCCCCTCCCAAGGGGCCTGGCGATGCCACGCCGGGGATTGGGGACCCTCAAGCCCCAGCGCATTACTTACCCTGCCGCCCTGCCGCCACCCGGGCTGCTAGGGGCGCCACCGGTTATTTAGGGCGGGAGAACGGGCAGGGCCCTCCGAGCCCCCAGTGACCTTTGAAGGCCCCCCGTGACAAAACGCTTGGGCCTAGGCTCCTGCTCGCCAGCACCCTCTCCTCAGCCCGCCCCTCCGCTCGCCGCACAGCCGGCAGATCGGGACTGCCGGCCTCCTGGGGCTAACCCTAACCCTAGGTCGGCTCCCGAGGGGCCCATCCCAAGGGGCCTGGCGCCGCCACGCGGGTGATTGGGGACCCCCGAGCACCAGGGCTGAACTCACCCTGCCGCCCCGCTGCGACCCGGATCGCTAGGGGCACCGTCCTCATTCGGGGCTGGGGAACGGGCAGGGCCCTCTGAGCCCCCGGTGACCTTCGAAGGCCCGACACGCCAAAACGCTTGGGCTCCCGCTCCCGCTCGCCAGCGCCCTCACCTCGCCCCGCCCCTCCGTTCTCTGCACAGCCGGCGGATCGGGCCCCGGCCTCCTTTGGGCTAACCTCAACCCTAGGTCGGCCCCCGAGGGACCCCTCCCAAGGGGCCAGGCGCCGCCACGCCGGGGCATTTGGACCCCTGAGCCCTACTCCAGACTCACCCTGCCGCCCCGCCGCCACCCGGGACGCTAGGGGCGCCACCGGTCATTCAGGGAGGGAGTACGGGCAGGGCCCTCCGAGCCCCCGATGACCTTCGAAGGCCCCCCGCACCAAAACGCTTGGGCCTAAGCTCCCGCTCGCCAGCGCCCTCACCTCGGCTCACCCCTCCCCTCGCCGCACAGCCGGCCAATCGGGCCTGCCGGCCTCCTTTGGGCTAACGATAACCCTAGCTCGGCCCCCGAGGGACCCCTCCCAAGGGGCCTGGCAATGCCACGCCGGGTATTGGGGACCCCCGAGCCCGAGCTCCGGACTCACCCTGCCTCCCCGCCGCCACCCTGGCCGCTAGGGAGCCGCCGGGCATTCAGGGCGGGAGAACTTGCTGGGCCCTCTGAGCCCCCGGTGAGCTTCGAAGGCCCCCCATGCCAAAACGCTTGGGCCCACGCTCCCGCTTGCCAGCGCATTCACGTCGGCCCACCCCTCCGCTCGCTGCACAGCCGGCGGATTGGGCCCGCCGGCCTCCTTTGGGCTAACACTCACCATATGTCGGCCCCCGAGGGACCCCTCCCAAGTGCCTGGAGCCACCGCGCCGGGGATCGGGGACCACTGAGCCCCAGCTCCAGACTCATCCTGCCGACACGCCGCCACCCTGGCCGCTAGGGGCGCCACCGGTCATTTAGGGTGTGAGAATGGGCAGGGCCCTCCAAGCCCCCAGCGACAATCCAAGGCCCCCCGTGCCAAAACGCCTGGGCCCACGCTCCCCCTCGCCAGCGCCCTCACCTCGGCCGCCCCTCTGCTCGCCGCACAGCCGGCGGTTCGGGCCTGCCGGCCTCCTTTGGGCTAACCCTAAACCTAGGTCGGCCCCAGAGGAGCCCCTCCCAAGGGGCCTGGCGCCGCCACGCTGGGGATTGGGGACACCCGAACCCCACCGCCGGACGCACTCTGCCGCTCCTCACCACCCGGCCCGCTAGGGGCGCCGTCCTCATTCAGGGCGTTAGAACGGGCAGGGCCCCCCGAGCCCCCGGCGACCTTCGAAGGTCCCCCGCGACAAAACGCTTGGGGCCATGCTCCCGCTCGCCAGCGCCCTCACCTCGGCTAGCCCCTCCGCATGTGGCAGAGCCGGCGGATCGGGCCTGCCAGCCTCCTGGGGGCTAACCCGAACCCTAGGTCGGCCCCCAAGGGGCCCCTCCCAAGGGGCCTATCGCTACAATGCCTGGGATTGGTGACCCCCGAGTCCAAGCGCTGGACTCACCGTGCCGCCCCGCCGCCACCCGGGCCGGTAGGAGAGCTGTCGGTCATTCAGGGCAGAACAACGGACAGGGCCCTCGGAGCCCCCAGCGCCGTTTGAAGGCCCTCCGCGCCAAAACCCTTGGGCCCACGCTCCCGCTCGCCAGCACCATCACTTCAGCCCACCCTCCGCTCCCTGCACAGCCGGCGGATTGGGCCTGACGGCCTCCTGGGGGCTAACCCTAACCCAAGCTCGATCCCTCGAGGGGCCCATCCCAAGGGGCCTGGTGCCGCAACGCCAGGGATTCGGGACCCACAAGCCCCAGCGCCAGACTCACCCTCCCGCCCCGCTGCCACCCGGGCCTCTAGGGGCACCGCCGGTCATCCAGGGCGGGAGAACGGGCAGGGCTTCTTGAGCCCCGGCGACCTTCGAAGGCCCCCGCGCCAAAACTCATGGGCCTACGCTACCGCTCGCCAGCGCCCTCACCTCGGCCCTCCCCTCTGCTCACCGCACAGCCGGTGGATTGGGCCTGCGGCCTCCTGGGGGCTAACCATAACCCTAGGTCAGCCTCCGAGGGGCCCCTGCGAAGGGGCCTGGTGCCGCAACACCGGGAATTGGGAACTCCCCAACCCCAGCGACGGACTCACCCTGTCACCCTGCCGCCACCCGGGCCCCAGGGGCGCTGCAGGTCATTCAGGGCGGGAAAACGGGCAGGGTCCTCCGATCCCCCGGCGACCTTCGAAGGCTTCCCGCGCCAAAACGCTTCGGCCTAGCTCCCGCTCGCCCGCGCCCTCCCCTCGGCCCTCCCCTCACTCGCCGCACAGCTAGCACATCGGGCCTGCCGGCCTCCTGGGGGCTAACTGTAACCTTAGGTCGGCCCCCGAGGGGCCACTACCAAGGGTCTGCCCCCGCAACGCCGGGGATTGGGGACCCCCAAGCCCCAGTGCCGGGCTCACCCTGCCGCCCCGCCCCTCCGGGCCGCTAGTAGCGCCGCTGGTCATTCAGGGCA
Organism: Ursus arctos; assembly: GCF_023065955.2. Taxonomy (NCBI): domain Eukaryota; kingdom Metazoa; phylum Chordata; class Mammalia; order Carnivora; family Ursidae; genus Ursus; species Ursus arctos. Next base: position 101,391 of record NW_026623096.1, read on the forward strand.
GGAGACCGGGTTGGGCCCTCTGAACCCCCGATGACCTTCGAAGGCCCCCCGTGCCAAAACGCTTGGGTCCACATTCTTGCTCTCAAGCGCCCTCACCTGGGTCCACCCCTCCGCTCGCCTCACAGCCGGCGGATCAGGCCTGCTGGCCCCCTGGGGGCTAACAATAACCCTTGGTCGGCCCCCTAGAGCCCTTCCAAAGGGGTCTGGCGCCCCAACGCCGAGGACTGGGGACCCCCAAGCCCCAGCGCCCAAGTCACCCTAACACCCCTCCTCCACCCGGGCCGCTAGGGGAGCCGCCGGTCATTCAGGGCAGAAGAACGTACAGGGCCCTCCAAGCCCCCAGCGACTTTCGAAGGACCCCCGCGCCAAAACGCCTGAGCCCACGCTCCCGCTCGCCAGCGGCCTCACCTCCGCCCGCCTCTCCGCTTGCCGCAGAGCTGGCGGATCGGGCTTCCGGCCTCCTGGGGGCTAAATCTAACCATAGGTCGGCCCCCTAGGGGCCCCAGCAAGGGGCCTAGAGCCGCAACACCGGGGATTGGAGAACCCCGAGCTCCAGCGCTGGACACAACCGGCTGCCCCGCTGCCACATGGGCCACTAGGGGCGCTGCCGGTCATTCAGGGCGGGACAACGGGCAGGGCCCTCAGAGCCTCTGGCGACATTCGAAGGCCCCCCGCGCCAAAACGCTTGGGCCCACGCTCCTGCTCACAAGCGCCCTCACCTCGGCCTGCCCCTCTGCTCACCACACAGCCGGCGGATCGGGCCTGCCGGCCTCCTCGGAGCTAACCCTAACCCTAGGTGAGTCCCCGAGGGGCCCCTCCCAAGGGGCATGGCGCCAAAACGCCGGGGATTGGGAACCCCTGAGTCCCAGCGCCCGACTCACCCTACCGCCCCTCCTCCACCAGGGCTTTTAGGGGAGCCGCCCGTCATTCAGGGCGGGAGAACGGGCAGGGCCGTCCGAACCCCTGGCGACATTCGAAGGACCCCCGCGCCAAAATGACTGGGCCCACTCTCCAGACTGCCAGCGGCCTCACCTCCGACCACCCCTCCACTCACCGCAGAGCTGGCGGATCGGGCCTGCGGGCCTCCTGGGGGCTAAGCCTAACCATATGTCGGCCCCCGAGGGGCCCCTAGCAAGAGGCCTGGAGTCGTAACGCCGGGGATTGGGGACCCCTGAACCCCAGTGCCGGACTCACCCGGCCGCCCCGCTGCCACCTGCACCACTAGGAGCGCCACCGGTCATTCAGTGCGGGAGAACGGGCAGGGTCCTCCGATCCCCCCACGACCTTCGAAGGGCCCCCCGCACCAAAACACTTGACCCACGCTCCCGCTAGCCAGCGCCCTCACCTCGGCCCGCCCCTCCGCTCGCCGCACAGCCGTAGGATCGGGCCTGTCAGCCCCCTGGGTGTAACCCTAACCCTAGGTCTGCCCCCACGGGGCCCCTCCCAAGGGGCCTGGCATCGCAATGCCGGGGATTGGGGACCCCCGAGCACCAGTGCTGGACTCTCCCTGCCACCCCACCACCACCCAGTCCGCTAGGGGCGCCGCCGGTCATTCAGTGCTGGAGAACAGGCAGGGCCCTCTGAGCCCCCGCGACCTTCGTAGGCCCCTCGCGCCAAAATGCTTGGGCCCACGCTCCCACTCGCCAGCGCCCTCTACTCGGCCCACCCCTCCACTCGATGAACAGCTAGCGGATCAGGCCTGCCTGTTTCCTGGGGGCTAACACTATCCCTAGGTCAGACCCCAAGGGGCCACTTCCAAAGGCCTGGTGCCACAACGCCGGGGATTGGTGACCCCCAAGCCTCAGCGCCGGAGTCACCCTTCCGCCCCACAGCTACCGGGCCAGTAGGGACGCCACCAGTCATTCAGAGCGGGAGAATGGGCAGGGCCCTCCGAGCCCCTGGCGACCTTTGAGGCCCCCCACGCCAAAACGCTTGGGCCCACGCTCCCGCTAGCAAGCGCCCTCACCTCGGTCCGCCCCCCCTCTCGCCGCACAGACAGCGGATTGGGCCTGCCAGCCTCCTGGGAACTAACCCTAACTCTAGGTCTGCTCACGAGGGGCCCCTCCCAAGGGGCCTGGCGATGCCACGCCGGGGATTGGGGACCCTCAAGCCCCAGCGCATTACTTACCCTGCCGCCCTGCCGCCACCCGGGCTGCTAGGGGCGCCACCGGTTATTTAGGGCGGGAGAACGGGCAGGGCCCTCCGAGCCCCCAGTGACCTTTGAAGGCCCCCCGTGACAAAACGCTTGGGCCTAGGCTCCTGCTCGCCAGCACCCTCTCCTCAGCCCGCCCCTCCGCTCGCCGCACAGCCGGCAGATCGGGACTGCCGGCCTCCTGGGGCTAACCCTAACCCTAGGTCGGCTCCCGAGGGGCCCATCCCAAGGGGCCTGGCGCCGCCACGCGGGTGATTGGGGACCCCCGAGCACCAGGGCTGAACTCACCCTGCCGCCCCGCTGCGACCCGGATCGCTAGGGGCACCGTCCTCATTCGGGGCTGGGGAACGGGCAGGGCCCTCTGAGCCCCCGGTGACCTTCGAAGGCCCGACACGCCAAAACGCTTGGGCTCCCGCTCCCGCTCGCCAGCGCCCTCACCTCGCCCCGCCCCTCCGTTCTCTGCACAGCCGGCGGATCGGGCCCCGGCCTCCTTTGGGCTAACCTCAACCCTAGGTCGGCCCCCGAGGGACCCCTCCCAAGGGGCCAGGCGCCGCCACGCCGGGGCATTTGGACCCCTGAGCCCTACTCCAGACTCACCCTGCCGCCCCGCCGCCACCCGGGACGCTAGGGGCGCCACCGGTCATTCAGGGAGGGAGTACGGGCAGGGCCCTCCGAGCCCCCGATGACCTTCGAAGGCCCCCCGCACCAAAACGCTTGGGCCTAAGCTCCCGCTCGCCAGCGCCCTCACCTCGGCTCACCCCTCCCCTCGCCGCACAGCCGGCCAATCGGGCCTGCCGGCCTCCTTTGGGCTAACGATAACCCTAGCTCGGCCCCCGAGGGACCCCTCCCAAGGGGCCTGGCAATGCCACGCCGGGTATTGGGGACCCCCGAGCCCGAGCTCCGGACTCACCCTGCCTCCCCGCCGCCACCCTGGCCGCTAGGGAGCCGCCGGGCATTCAGGGCGGGAGAACTTGCTGGGCCCTCTGAGCCCCCGGTGAGCTTCGAAGGCCCCCCATGCCAAAACGCTTGGGCCCACGCTCCCGCTTGCCAGCGCATTCACGTCGGCCCACCCCTCCGCTCGCTGCACAGCCGGCGGATTGGGCCCGCCGGCCTCCTTTGGGCTAACACTCACCATATGTCGGCCCCCGAGGGACCCCTCCCAAGTGCCTGGAGCCACCGCGCCGGGGATCGGGGACCACTGAGCCCCAGCTCCAGACTCATCCTGCCGACACGCCGCCACCCTGGCCGCTAGGGGCGCCACCGGTCATTTAGGGTGTGAGAATGGGCAGGGCCCTCCAAGCCCCCAGCGACAATCCAAGGCCCCCCGTGCCAAAACGCCTGGGCCCACGCTCCCCCTCGCCAGCGCCCTCACCTCGGCCGCCCCTCTGCTCGCCGCACAGCCGGCGGTTCGGGCCTGCCGGCCTCCTTTGGGCTAACCCTAAACCTAGGTCGGCCCCAGAGGAGCCCCTCCCAAGGGGCCTGGCGCCGCCACGCTGGGGATTGGGGACACCCGAACCCCACCGCCGGACGCACTCTGCCGCTCCTCACCACCCGGCCCGCTAGGGGCGCCGTCCTCATTCAGGGCGTTAGAACGGGCAGGGCCCCCCGAGCCCCCGGCGACCTTCGAAGGTCCCCCGCGACAAAACGCTTGGGGCCATGCTCCCGCTCGCCAGCGCCCTCACCTCGGCTAGCCCCTCCGCATGTGGCAGAGCCGGCGGATCGGGCCTGCCAGCCTCCTGGGGGCTAACCCGAACCCTAGGTCGGCCCCCAAGGGGCCCCTCCCAAGGGGCCTATCGCTACAATGCCTGGGATTGGTGACCCCCGAGTCCAAGCGCTGGACTCACCGTGCCGCCCCGCCGCCACCCGGGCCGGTAGGAGAGCTGTCGGTCATTCAGGGCAGAACAACGGACAGGGCCCTCGGAGCCCCCAGCGCCGTTTGAAGGCCCTCCGCGCCAAAACCCTTGGGCCCACGCTCCCGCTCGCCAGCACCATCACTTCAGCCCACCCTCCGCTCCCTGCACAGCCGGCGGATTGGGCCTGACGGCCTCCTGGGGGCTAACCCTAACCCAAGCTCGATCCCTCGAGGGGCCCATCCCAAGGGGCCTGGTGCCGCAACGCCAGGGATTCGGGACCCACAAGCCCCAGCGCCAGACTCACCCTCCCGCCCCGCTGCCACCCGGGCCTCTAGGGGCACCGCCGGTCATCCAGGGCGGGAGAACGGGCAGGGCTTCTTGAGCCCCGGCGACCTTCGAAGGCCCCCGCGCCAAAACTCATGGGCCTACGCTACCGCTCGCCAGCGCCCTCACCTCGGCCCTCCCCTCTGCTCACCGCACAGCCGGTGGATTGGGCCTGCGGCCTCCTGGGGGCTAACCATAACCCTAGGTCAGCCTCCGAGGGGCCCCTGCGAAGGGGCCTGGTGCCGCAACACCGGGAATTGGGAACTCCCCAACCCCAGCGACGGACTCACCCTGTCACCCTGCCGCCACCCAGGCCCCAGGGGCACTGCAGGTCATTCAGGGCGGGAAAACGGGCAGGGTCCTCCGATCCCCCGGCGACCTTCAAAGGCTTCCCGCGCCAAAACGCTTCGGCCTAGCTCCCGCTCGCCCGCGCCCTCCCCTCGGCCCTCCCCTCACTCGCCGCACAGCTAGCACATCGGGCCTGCCGGCCTCCTGGGGGCTAACTGTAACCTTAGGTCGGCCCCCGAGGGGCCACTACCAAGGGTCTGCCCCCGCAACGCCGGGGATTGGGGACCCCCAAGCCCCAGTGCCGGGCTCACCCTGCCGCCCCGCCCCTCCGGGCCGCTAGTAGCGCCGCTGGTCATTCAGGGCAGGAGACCGGGTTGGGCCCTCTGAACCCCCGATGACCTTCGAAGGCCCCCCGTGCCAAAACGCTTGGGTCCACATTCTTGCTCTCAAGCGCCCTCACCTGGGTCCACCCCTCCGCTCGCCTCACAGCCGGCGGATCGGGCCTGCTGGCCCCCTGGGGGCTAACAATAACCCTTGGTCGGCCCCCTAGAGCCCTTCCAAAGGGGTCTGGCGCCCCAACGCCGAGGATTGGGGACCCCCAAGCCCCAGCGCCCAAGTCACCCTAACACCCCTCCTCCACCCGGGCCGCTAGGGGAGCCGCCGGTCATTCAGGGCAGAAGAACGTACAGGGCCCTCCAAGCCCCCAGCGACTTTCGAAGGACCCCCGCGCCAAAACGCCTGAGCCCACGCTCCCGCTCGCCAGCGGCCTCACCTCCGCCCGCCTCTCCGCTTGCCGCAGAGCTGGCGGATCGGGCTTCCGGCCTCCTGGGGGCTAAATCTAACCCTAGCTCCATCCCTCGAGGGGCCCCTCCCAAGGGGCCTGGTGCCGCAACGCCAGGGATTCGGGACCCACAAGCCCCAGCGCCAGACTCACCTTCCCGCCCCGCTGCCACCCGGGCCTCTAGGGGCACCGCCGGTCATCCAGGGCGGGAGAACGGGCAGGGTGCTCCGAGCCCCTGGTGACCTTCAAAGGCCCCCGCACCAAAACGCTTGGGCCCACGCTCCTGCTCTTCAGCGCCCTCACCTCGGCCTGCCCCTCCGCTCGCCACACAGCTGGCAGATCGGGCCTGCCGGCCTCCTGGGGGCTAACCCTAACCCTAGCTCACCCTCGGAGGGGCTCATCCCAAGGTGCCTGGAGCGGCAATGCCGGGCATTGGAGACCCACGAGCCACAGTGCTGGACTCACCGTGCTGCCCCGCCGCCACACAGGCCGCTAGTGGCACCACCGGTCATTCAGGGCGGGAGAACGGGAAGGGCCCTTGGAGCCCCCGGCCTCTTTCGAAGGCCCCCCGCGCCAGAAAGCTTGCGCCTACTCTCCCGGTAGCCAGTGCCCTCACCTCGGCCCGCCCCTCCGCTCGCCGCACAGCCGGCGGATAGGGCCCGCCAGCCTCCTGGGGGCTAACCCTATCCCTACGTCGGCCCCCGAGAGGCCCCTCCCAACGGGCCTGGCACCGCAACACCGGGCTTGGGGACCGCTAGCCCCAGCATCCGACTCACCATGCTCCCCCGCCGGCAACTGACCCACTAGGGGCACCGCCGGACATTCAGTGCGGGAGAACGGGCAGGGCTTCTTGAGCCCCGGCGACCTTCGAAGGCCCCCCGCGCCAAAACTCATGGGCCTACGCTACCGCTCGCCAGCGCCCTCACCTCGGCCCTCCCCTCTGCTCACCGCACAGCCGGTGGATTGGGCCTGCGGCCTCCTGGGGGCTAACCATAACCCTAGGTCAGCCTCCGAGGGGCCCCTGCGAAGGGGCCTGGTGCCGCAACACCGGGAATTGGGAACTCCCCAACCCCAGCGACGGACTCACCCTGTCACCCTGCCGCCACCCGGGCCCCAGGGGCGCTGCAGGTCATTCAGGGCGGGAAAACGGGCAGGGTCCTCCGATCCCCCGGCGACCTTCGAAGGCTTCCCGCGCCAAAACGCTTCGGCCAAGCTCCCGCTCGCCCGCGCCCTCCCCTCGGCCCTCCCCTCACTCGCCGCACAGCTAGCACGTCGGGCCTGCCGGCCTCCTGGGGGCTAACTGTAACCTTAGGTCGGCCCCCGAGGGGCCACTACCAAGGGTCTGCCCCCGCAACGCCGGGGATTGGGGACCCCCAAGCCCCAGTGCCGGGCTCACCCTGCCGCCCCGCCCCTCCGGGCCGCTAGTAGCGCCGCTGGTCATTCAGGGCAGGAGACCGGGTTGGGCCCTCTGAACCCCCGATGACCTTCGAAGGCCCCCCGTGCCAAAACGCTTGGGTCCACATTCTTGCTCTCAAGCGCCCTCACCTGGGTCCACCCCTCCGCTCGCCTCACAGCCGGCGGATCGGGCCTGCTGGCCCCCTGGGGGCTAACAATAACCCTTGGTCGGCCCCCTAGAGCCCTTCCAAAGGGGTCTGGCGCCCCAACGCCGAGGATTGGGGACCCCCAAGCCCCAGCGCCCAAGTCACCCTAACACCCCTCCTCCACCCGGGCCGCTAGGGGAGCCGCCGGTCATTCAGGGCAGAAGAACGTACAGGGCCCTCCAAGCCCCCAGCGACTTTCGAAGGACCCCCGCGCCAAAACGCCTGAGCCCACGCTCCCGCTCGCCAGCGGCCTCACCTCCGCCCGCCTCTCCGCTTGCCGCAGAGCTGGCGGATCGGGCTTCCGGCCTCCTGGGGGCTAAATCTAACCCTAGCTCCATCCCTCGAGGGGCCCCTCCCAAGGGGCCTGGTGCCGCAACGCCAGGGATTCGGGACCCACAAGCCCCAGCGCCAGACTCACCTTCCCGCCCCGCTGCCACCCGGGCCTCTAGGGGCACCGCCGGTCATCCAGGGCGGGAGAACGGGCAGGGTGCTCCGAGCCCCTGGTGACCTTCAAAGGCCCCCGCACCAAAACGCTTGGGCCCACGCTCCTGCTCTTCAGCGCCCTCACCTCGGCCTGCCCCTCCGCTCGCCACACAGCTGGCAGATCGGGCCTGCCGGCCTCCTGGGGGCTAACCCTAACCCTAGCTCACCCTCGGAGGGGCTCATCCCAAGGTGCCTGGAGCGGCAATGCCGGGCATTGGAGACCCACGAGCCACAGTGCTGGACTCACCGTGCTGCCCCGCCGCCACACAGGCCGCTAGTGGCACCACCGGTCATTCAGGGCGGGAGAACGGGAAGGGCCCTTGGAGCCCCCGGCCTCTTTCGAAGGCCCCCCGCGCCAGAAAGCTTGCGCCTACTCTCCCGGTAGCCAGTGCCCTCACCTCGGCCCGCCCCTCCGCTCGCCGCACAGCCGGCGGATAGGGCCCGCCAGCCTCCTGGGGGCTAACCCTATCCCTACGTCGGCCCCCGAGAGGCCCCTCCCAACGGGCCTGGCACCGCAACACCGGGCTTGGGGACCGCTAGCCCCAGCATCCGACTCACCATGCTCCCCCGCCGGCAACTGACCCACTAGGGGCACCGCCGGACATTCAGTGCGGGAGAACGGGCAGGGCTTCTTGAGCCCCGGCGACCTTCGAAGGCCCCCCGCGCCAAAACTCATGGGCCTACGCTACCGCTCGCCAGCGCCCTCACCTCGGCCCTCCCCTCTGCTCACCGCACAGCCGGTGGATTGGGCCTGCGGCCTCCTGGGGGCTAACCATAACCCTAGGTCAGCCTCCGAGGGGCCCCTGCGAAGGGGCCTGGTGCCGCAACACCGGGAATTGGGAACTCCCCAACCCCAGCGACGGACTCACCCTGTCACCCTGCCGCCACCCGGGCCCCAGGGGCGCTGCAGGTCATTCAGGGCGGGAAAACGGGCAGGGTCCTCCGATCCCCCGGCGACCTTCGAAGGCTTCCCGCGCCAAAACGCTTCGGCCAAGCTCCCGCTCGCCCGCGCCCTCCCCTCGGCCCTCCCCTCACTCGCCGCACAGCTAGCACGTCGGGCCTGCCGGCCTCCTGGGGGCTAACTGTAACCTTAGGTCGGCCCCCGAGGGGCCACTACCAAGGGTCTGCCCCCGCAACGCCGGGGATTGGGGACCCCCAAGCCCCAGTGCCGGGCTCACCCTGCCGCCCCGCCCCTCCGGGCCGCTAGTAGCGCCGCTGGTCATTCAGGGCAGGAGACCGGGTTGGGCCCTCTGAACCCCCGATGACCTTCGAAGGCCCCCCGTGCCAAAACGCTTGGGTCCACATTCTTGCTCTCAAGCGCCCTCACCTGGGTCCACCCCTCCGCTCGCCTCACAGCCGGCGGATCGGGCCTGCTGGCCCCCTGGGGGCTAACAATAACCCTTGGTCGGCCCCCTAGAGCCCTTCCAAAGGGGTCTGGCGCCCCAACGCCGAGGACTGGGGACCCCCAAGCCCCAGCGCCCAAGTCACCCTAACACCCCTCCTCCACCCGGGCCGCTAGGGGAGCCGCCGGTCATTCAGGGCAGAAGAACGTACAGGGCCCTCCAAGCCCCCAGCGACTTTCGAAGGACCCCCGCGCCAAAACGCCTGAGCCCACGCTCCCGCTCGCCAGCGGCCTCACCTCCGCCCGCCTCTCCGCTTGCCGCAGAGCTGGCGGATCGGGCTTCCGGCCTCCTGGGGGCTAAATCTAACCCTAGCTCCATCCCTCGAGGGGCCCCTCCCAAGGGGCCTGGTGCCGCAACGCCAGGGATTCGGGACCCACAAGCCCCAGCGCCAGACTCACCTTCCCGCCCCGCTGCCACCCGGGCCTCTAGGGGCACCGCCGGTCATCCAGGGCGGGAGAACGGGCAGGGTGCTCCGAGCCCCTGGTGACCTTCAAAGGCCCCCGCACCAAAACGCTTGGGCCCACGCTCCTGCTCTTCAGCGCCCTCACCTCGGCCTGCCCCTCCGCTCGCCACACAGCTGGCAGATCGGGCCTGCCGGCCTCCTGGGGGCTAACCCTAACCCTAGCTCACCCTCGGAGGGGCTCATCCCAAGGTGCCTGGAGCGGCAATGCCGGGCATTGGAGACCCACGAGCCACAGTGCTGGACTCACCGTGCTGCCCCGCCGCCACACAGGCCGCTAGTGGCACCACCGGTCATTCAGGGCGGGAGAACGGGAAGGGCCCTTGGAGCCCCCGGCCTCTTTCGAAGGCCCCCCGCGCCAGAAAGCTTGCGCCTACTCTCCCGGTAGCCAGTGCCCTCACCTCGGCCCGCCCCTCCGCTCGCCGCACAGCCGGCGGATAGGGCCCGCCAGCCTCCTGGGGGCTAACCCTATCCCTACGTCGGCCCCCGAGAGGCCCCTCCCAACGGGCCTGGCACCGCAACACCGGGCTTGGGGACCGCTAGCCCCAGCATCCGACTCACCATGCTCCCCCGCCGGCAACTGACCCACTAGGGGCACCGCCGGACATTCAGTGCGGGAGAACGGGCAGGGCTTCTTGAGCCCCGGCGACCTTCGAAGGCCCCCCGCGCCAAAACTCATGGGCCTACGCTACCGCTCGCCAGCGCCCTCACCTCGGCCCTCCCCTCTGCTCACCGCACAGCCGGTGGATTGGGCCTGCGGCCTCCTGGGGGCTAACCATAACCCTAGGTCAGCCTCCGAGGGGCCCCTGCGAAGGGGCCTGGTGCCGCAACACCGGGAATTGGGAACTCCCCAACCCCAGCGACGGACTCACCCTGTCACCCTGCCGCCACCCGGGCCCCAGGGGCGCTGCAGGTCATTCAGGGCGGGAAAACGGGCAGGGTCCTCCGATCCCCCGGCGACCTTCGAAGGCTTCCCGCGCCAAAACGCTTCGGCCAAGCTCCCGCTCGCCCGCGCCCTCCCCTCGGCCCTCCCCTCACTCGCCGCACAGCTAGCACGTCGGGCCTGCCGGCCTCCTGGGGGCTAACTGTAACCTTAGGTCGGCCCCCGAGGGGCCACTACCAAGGGTCTGCCCCCGCAACGCCGGGGATTGGGGACCCCCAAGCCCCAGTGCCGGGCTCACCCTGCCGCCCCGCCCCTCCGGGCCGCTAGTAGCGCCGCTGGTCATTCAGGGCAGGAGACCGGGTTGGGCCCTCTGAACCCCCGATGACCTTCGAAGGCCCCCCGTGCCAAAACGCTTGGGTCCACATTCTTGCTCTCAAGCGCCCTCACCTGGGTCCACCCCTCCGCTCGCCTCACAGCCGGCGGATCGGGCCTGCTGGCCCCCTGGGGGCTAACAATAACCCTTGGTCGGCCCCCTAGAGCCCTTCCAAAGGGGTCTGGCGCCCCAACGCCGAGGACTGGGGACCCCCAAGCCCCAGCGCCCAAGTCACCCTAACACCCCTCCTCCACCCGGGCCGCTAGGGGAGCCGCCGGTCATTCAGGGCAGAAGAACGTACAGGGCCCTCCAAGCCCCCAGCGACTTTCGAAGGACCCCCGCGCCAAAACGCCTGAGCCCACGCTCCCGCTCGCCAGCGGCCTCACCTCCGCCCGCCTCTCCGCTTGCCGCAGAGCTGGCGGATCGGGCTTCCGGCCTCCTGGGGGCTAAATCTAACCCTAGCTCCATCCCTCGAGGGGCCCCTCCCAAGGGGCCTGGTGCCGCAACGCCAGGGATTCGGGACCCACAAGCCCCAGCGCCAGACTCACCTTCCCGCCCCGCTGCCACCCGGGCCTCTAGGGGCACCGCCGGTCATCCAGGGCGGGAGAACGGGCAGGGTGCTCCGAGCCCCTGGTGACCTTCAAAGGCCCCCGCACCAAAACGCTTGGGCCCACGCTCCTGCTCTTCAGCGCCCTCACCTCGGCCTGCCCCTCCGCTCGCCACACAGCTGGCAGATCGGGCCTGCCGGCCTCCTGGGGGCTAACCCTAACCCTAGCTCACCCTCGGAGGGGCTCATCCCAAGGTGCCTGGAGCGGCAATGCCGGGCATTGGAGACCCACGAGCCACAGTGCTGGACTCACCGTGCTGCCCCGCCGCCACACAGGCCGCTAGTGGCACCACCGGTCATTCAGGGCGGGAGAACGGGAAGGGCCCTTGGAGCCCCCGGCCTCTTTCGAAGGCCCCCCGCGCCAGAAAGCTTGCGCCTACTCTCCCGGTAGCCAGTGCCCTCACCTCGGCCCGCCCCTCCGCTCGCCGCACAGCCGGCGGATAGGGCCCGCCAGCCTCCTGGGGGCTAACCCTATCCCTACGTCGGCCCCCGAGAGGCCCCTCCCAACGGGCCTGGCACCGCAACACCGGGCTTGGGGACCGCTAGCCCCAGCATCCGACTCACCATGCTCCCCCGCCGGCAACTGACCCACTAGGGGCACCGCCGGACATTCAGTGCGGGAGAACGGGCAGGGCTTCTTGAGCCCCGGCGACCTTCGAAGGCCCCCCGCGCCAAAACTCATGGGCCTACGCTACCGCTCGCCAGCGCCCTCACCTCGGCCCTCCCCTCTGCTCACCGCACAGCCGGTGGATTGGGCCTGCGGCCTCCTGGGGGCTAACCATAACCCTAGGTCAGCCTCCGAGGGGCCCCTGCGAAGGGGCCTGGTGCCGCAACACCGGGAATTGGGAACTCCCCAACCCCAGCGACGGACTCACCCTGTCACCCTGCCGCCACCCGGGCCCCAGGGGCGCTGCAGGTCATTCAGGGCGGGAAAACGGGCAGGGTCCTCCGATCCCCCGGCGACCTTCGAAGGCTTCCCGCGCCAAAACGCTTCGGCCTAGCTCCCGCTCGCCCGCGCCCTCCCCTCGGCCCTCCCCTCACTCGCCGCACAGCTAGCACGTCGGGCCTGCCGGCCTCCTGGGGGCTAACTGTAACCTTAGGTCGGCCCCCGAGGGGCCACTACCAAGGGTCTGCCCCCGCAACGCCGGGGATTGGGGACCCCCAAGCCCCAGTGCCGGGCTCACCCTGCCGCCCCGCCCCTCCGGGCCGCTAGTAGCGCCGCTGGTCATTCAGGGCAGGAGACCGGGTTGGGCCCTCTGAACCCCCGATGACCTTCGAAGGCCCCCCGTGCCAAAACGCTTGGGTCCACATTCTTGCTCTCAAGCGCCCTCACCTGGGTCCACCCCTCCGCTCGCCTCACAGCCGGCGGATCGGGCCTGCTGGCCCCCTGGGGGCTAACAATAACCCTTGGTCGGCCCCCTAGAGCCCTTCCAAAGGGGTCTGGCGCCCCAACGCCGAGGACTGGGGACCCCCAAGCCCCAGCGCCCAAGTCACCCTAACACCCCTCCTCCACCCGGGCCGCTAGGGGAGCCGCCGGTCATTCAGGGCAGAAGAACGTACAGGGCCCTCCAAGCCCCCAGCGACTTTCGAAGGACCCCCGCGCCAAAACGCCTGAGCCCACGCTCCCGCTCGCCAGCGGCCTCACCTCCGCCCGCCTCTCCGCTTGCCGCAGAGCTGGCGGATCGGGCTTCCGGCCTCCTGGGGGCTAAATCTAACCCTAGCTCCATCCCTCGAGGGGCCCCTCCCAAGGGGCCTGGTGCCGCAACGCCAGGGATTCGGGACCCACAAGCCCCAGCGCCAGACTCACCTTCCCGCCCCGCTGCCACCCGGGCCTCTAGGGGCACCGCCGGTCATCCAGGGCGGGAGAACGGGCAGGGTGCTCCGAGCCCCTGGTGACCTTCAAAGGCCCCCGCACCAAAACGCTTGGGCCCACGCTCCTGCTCTTCAGCGCCCTCACCTCGGCCTGCCCCTCCGCTCGCCACACAGCTGGCAGATCGGGCCTGCCGGCCTCCTGGGGGCTAACCCTAACCCTAGCTCACCCTCGGAGGGGCTCATCCCAAGGTGCCTGGAGCGGCAATGCCGGGCATTGGAGACCCACGAGCCACAGTGCTGGACTCACCGTGCTGCCCCGCCGCCACACAGGCCGCTAGTGGCACCACCGGTCATTCAGGGCGGGAGAACGGGAAGGGCCCTTGGAGCCCCCGGCCTCTTTCGAAGGCCCCCCGCGCCAGAAAGCTTGCGCCTACTCTCCCGGTAGCCAGTGCCCTCACCTCGGCCCGCCCCTCCGCTCGCCGCACAGCCGGCGGATAGGGCCCGCCAGCCTCCTGGGGGCTAACCCTATCCCTACGTCGGCCCCCGAGAGGCCCCTCCCAACGGGCCTGGCACCGCAACACCGGGCTTGGGGACCGCTAGCCCCAGCATCCGACTCACCATGCTCCCCCGCCGGCAACTGACCCACTAGGGGCACCGCCGGACATTCAGTGCGGGAGAACGGGCAGGGCTTCTTGAGCCCCGGCGACCTTCGAAGGCCCCCCGCGCCAAAACTCATGGGCCTACGCTACCGCTCGCCAGCGCCCTCACCTCGGCCCTCCCCTCTGCTCACCGCACAGCCGGTGGATTGGGCCTGCGGCCTCCTGGGGGCTAACCATAACCCTAGGTCAGCCTCCGAGGGGCCCCTGCGAAGGGGCCTGGTGCCGCAACACCGGGAATTGGGAACTCCCCAACCCCAGCGACGGACTCACCCTGTCACCCTGCCACCACCCGGGCCCCAGGGGCGCTGCAGGTCATTCAGGGCGGGAAAACGGGCAGGGTCCTCCGATCCCCCGGCGACCTTCGAAGGCTTCCCGCGCCAAAACGCTTCGGCCTAGCTCCCGCTCGCCCGCGCCCTCCCCTCGGCCCTCCCCTCACTCGCCGCACAGCTAGCACGTCGGGCCTGCCGGCCTCCTGGGGGCTAACTGTAACCTTAGGTCGGCCCCCGAGGGGCCACTACCAAGGGTCTGCCCCCGCAACGCCGGGGATTGGGGACCCCCAAGCCCCAGTGCCGGGCTCACCCTGCCGCCCCGCCCCTCCGGGCCGCTAGTAGCGCCGCTGGTCATTCAGGGCAGGAGACCGGGTTGGGCCCTCTGAACCCCCGATGACCTTCGAAAGCCCCCCGTGCCAAAACGCTTGGGTCCACATTCTTGCTCTCAAGCGCCCTCACCTGGGTCCACCCCTCCGCTCGCCTCACAGCCGGCGGATCGGGCCTGCTGGCCCCCTGGGGGCTAACAATAACCCTTGGTCGGCCCCCTAGAGCCCTTCCAAAGGGGTCTGGCGCCCCAACGCCGAGGACTGGGGACCCCCAAGCCCCAGCGCCCAAGTCACCCTAACACCCCTCCTCCACCCGGGCCGCTAGGGGAGCCGCCGGTCATTCAGGGCAGAAGAACGTACAGGGCCCTCCAAGCCCCCAGCGACTTTCGAAGGACCCCCGCGCCAAAACGCCTGAGCCCACGCTCCCGCTCGCCAGCGGCCTCACCTCCGCCCGCCTCTCCGCTTGCCGCAGAGCTGGCGGATCGGGCTTCCGGCCTCCTGGGGGCTAAATCTAACCCTAGCTCCATCCCTCGAGGGGCCCCTCCCAAGGGGCCTGGTGCCGCAACGCCAGGGATTCGGGACCCACAAGCCCCAGCGCCAGACTCACCTTCCCGCCCCGCTGCCACCCGGGCCTCTAGGGGCACCGCCGGTCATCCAGGGCGGGAGAACGGGCAGGGTGCTCCGAGCCCCTGGTGACCTTCAAAGGCCCCCGCACCAAAACGCTTGGGCCCACGCTCCTGCTCTTCAGCGCCCTCACCTCGGCCTGCCCCTCCGCTCGCCACACAGCTGGCAGATCGGGCCTGCCGGCCTCCTGGGGGCTAACCCTAACCCTAGCTCACCCTCGGAGGGGCTCATCCCAAGGTGCCTGGAGCGGCAATGCCGGGCATTGGAGACCCACGAGCCACAGTGCTGGACTCACCGTGCTGCCCCGCCGCCACACAGGCCGCTAGTGGCACCACCGGTCATTCAGGGCGGGAGAACGGGAAGGGCCCTTGGAGCCCCCGGCCTCTTTCGAAGGCCCCCCGCGCCAGAAAGCTTGCGCCTACTCTCCCGGTAGCCAGTGCCCTCACCTCGGCCCGCCCCTCCGCTCGCCGCACAGCCGGCGGATAGGGCCCGCCAGCCTCCTGGGGGCTAACCCTATCCCTACGTCGGCCCCCGAGAGGCCCCTCCCAACGGGCCTGGCACCGCAACACCGGGCTTGGGGACCGCTAGCCCCAGCATCCGACTCACCATGCTCCCCCGCCGGCAACTGACCCACTAGGGGCACCGCCGGACATTCAGTGCGGGAGAACGGGCAGGGCTTCTTGAGCCCCGGCGACCTTCGAAGGCCCCCCGCGCCAAAACTCATGGGCCTACGCTACCGCTCGCCAGCGCCCTCACCTCGGCCCTCCCCTCTGCTCACCGCACAGCCGGTGGATTGGGCCTGCGGCCTCCTGGGGGCTAACCATAACCCTAGGTCAGCCTCCGAGGGGCCCCTGCGAAGGGGCCTGGTGCCGCAACACCGGGAATTGGGAACTCCCCAACCCCAGCGACGGACTCACCCTGTCACCCTGCCGCCACCCGGGCCCCAGGGGCGCTGCAGGTCATTCAGGGCGGGAAAACGGGCAGGGTCCTCCGATCCCCCGGCGACCTTCGAAGGCTTCCCGCGCCAAAACGCTTCGGCCTAGCTCCCGCTCGCCCGCGCCCTCCCCTCGGCCCTCCCCTCACTCGCCGCACAGCTAGCACGTCGGGCCTGCCGGCCTCCTGGGGGCTAACTGTAACCTTAGGTCGGCCCCCGAGGGGCCACTACCAAGGGTCTGCCCCCGCAACGCCGGGGATTGGGGACCCCCAAGCCCCAGTGCCGGGCTCACCCTGCCGCCCCGCCCCTCCGGGCCGCTAGTAGCGCCGCTGGTCATTCAGGGCAGGAGACCGGGTTGGGCCCTCTGAACCCCCGATGACCTTCGAAGGCCCCCCGTGCCAAAACGCTTGGGTCCACATTCTTGCTCTCAAGCGCCCTCACCTGGGTCCACCCCTCCGCTCGCCTCACAGCCGGCGGATCGGGCCTGCTGGCCCCCTGGGGGCTAACAATAACCCTTGGTCGGCCCCCTAGAGCCCTTCCAAAGGGGTCTGGCGCCCCAACGCCGAGGACTGGGGACCCCCAAGCCCCAGCGCCCAAGTCACCCTAACACCCCTCCTCCACCCGGGCCGCTAGGGGAGCCGCCGGTCATTCAGGGCAGAAGAACGTACAGGGCCCTCCAAGCCCCCAGCGACTTTCGAAGGACCCCCGCGCCAAAACGCCTGAGCCCACGCTCCCGCTCGCCAGCGGCCTCACCTCCGCCCGCCTCTCCGCTTGCCGCAGAGCTGGCGGATCGGGCTTCCGGCCTCCTGGGGGCTAAATCTAACCCTAGCTCCATCCCTCGAGGGGCCCCTCCCAAGGGGCCTGGTGCCGCAACGCCAGGGATTCGGGACCCACAAGCCCCAGCGCCAGACTCACCTTCCCGCCCCGCTGCCACCCGGGCCTCTAGGGGCACCGCCGGTCATCCAGGGCGGGAGAACGGGCAGGGTGCTCCGAGCCCCTGGTGACCTTCAAAGGCCCCCGCACCAAAACGCTTGGGCCCACGCTCCTGCTCTTCAGCGCCCTCACCTCGGCCTGCCCCTCCGCTCGCCACACAGCTGGCAGATCGGGCCTGCCGGCCTCCTGGGGGCTAACCCTAACCCTAGCTCCACCTCGGAGGGGCTCATCCCAAGGTGCCTGGAGCGGCAATGCCGGGCATTGGAGACCCACGAGCCACAGTGCTGGACTCACCGTGCTGCCCCGCCGCCACACAGGCCGCTAGTGGCACCACCGGTCATTCAGGGCGGGAGAACGGGAAGGGCCCTTGGAGCCCCCGGCCTCTTTCGAAGGCCCCCCGCGCCAGAATGCTTGCGCCCACTCTCCCGGTAGCCAGTGCCCTCACCTCGGCCCGCCCCTCCGCTCGCCGCACAGCCGGCGGATAGGGCCCGCCAGCCTCCTGGGGGCTAACCCTATCCCTACGTCGGCCCCCGAGAGGCCCCTCCCAACGGGCCTGGCACCGCAACACCGGGCTTGGGGACCGCTAGCCCCAGCATCCGACTCACCATGCTCCCCCGCCGGCAACTGACCCACTAGGGGCACCGCCGGACATTCAGTGCGGGAGAACGGGCAGGGCTTCTTGAGCCCCGGCGACCTTCGAAGGCCCCCCGCGCCAAAACTCATGGGCCTACGCTACCGCTCGCCAGCGCCCTCACCTCGGCCCTCCCCTCTGCTCACCGCACAGCCGGTGGATTGGGCCTGCGGCCTCCTGGGGGCTAACCATAACCCTAGGTCAGCCTCCGAGGGGCCCCTGCGAAGGGGCCTGGTGCCGCAACACCGGGAATTGGGAACTCCCCAACCCCAGCGACGGACTCACCCTGTCACCCTGCCGCCACCCGGGCCCCAGGGGCGCTGCAGGTCATTCAGGGCGGGGAAAACGGGCAGGGTCCTCCGATCCCCCGGCGACCTTCGAAGGCTTCCCGCGCCAAAACGCTTCGGCCTAGCTCCCGCTCGCCCGCGCCCTCCCCTCGGCCCTCCCCTCACTCGCCGCACAGCTAGCACATCGGGCCTGCCGGCCTCCTGGGGGCTAACTGTAACCTTAGGTCGGCCCCCGAGGGGCCACTACCAAGGGTCTGCCCCCGCAACGCCGGGGATTGGGGACCCCCAAGCCCCAGTGCCGGGCTCACCCTGCCGCCCCGCCCCTCCGGGCCGCTAGTAGCGCCGCTGGTCATTCAGGGCAGGAGACCGGGTTGGGCCCTCTGAACCCCCGATGACCTTCGAAGGCCCCCCGTGCCAAAACGCTTGGGTCCACATTCTTGCTCTCAAGCGCCCTCACCTGGGTCCACCCCTCCGCTCGCCTCACAGCCGGCGGATCAGGCCTGCTGGCCCCCTGGGGGCTAACAATAACCCTTGGTCGGCCCCCTAGAGCCCTTCCAAAGGGGTCTGGCGCTCCAACGCCGAGGACTGGGGACCCCCAAGCCCCAGCGCCCAAGTCACCCTAACACCCCTCCTCCACCCGGGCCGCTAGGGGAGCCGCCGGTCATTCAGGGCAGAAGAACGTACAGGGCCCTCCAAGCCCCCAGCGACTTTCGAAGGACCCCCGCGCCAAAACGCCTGAGCCCACGCTCCCGCTCGCCAGCGGCCTCACCTCCGCCCGCCTCTCCGCTTGCCGCAGAGCTGGCGGATCGGGCTTCCGGCCTCCTGGGGGCTAAATCTAACCATAGGTCGGCCCCCTAGGGGCCCCAGCAAGGGGCCTAGAGCCGCAACACCGGGGATTGGAGAACCCCGAGCTCCAGCGCTGGACACAACGGGCTGCCCCGCTGCCACATGGGCCACTAGGGGCGCTGCCGGTCATTCAGGGCGGGACAACGGGCAGGGCCCTCAGAGCCTCTGGCGACATTCGAAGGCCCCCCGCGCCAAAACGCTTGGGCCCACGCTCCTGCTCACAAGCGCCCTCACCTCGGCCTGCCCCTCTGCTCACCACACAGCCGGCGGATCGGGCCTGCCGGCCTCCTCGGAGCTAACCCTAACCCTAGGTGAGTCCCCGAGGGGCCCCTCCCAAGGGGCATGGCGCCAAAACGCCGGGGATTGGGAACCCCTGAGTCCCAGCGCCCGACTCACCCTACCGCCCCTCCTCCACCAGGGCTTTTAGGGGAGCCGCCCGTCATTCAGGGCGGGAGAACGGGCAGGGCCGTCCGAACCCCTGGCGACATTCGAAGGACCCCCGCGCCAAAATGACTGGGCCCACTCTCCAGACTGCCAGCGGCCTCACCTCCGACCACCCCTCCACTCACCGCAGAGCTGGCGGATCGGGCCTGCGGGCCTCCTGGGGGCTAAGCCTAACCATATGTCGGCCCCCGAGGGGCCCCTAGCAAGGGGCCTGGAGTCGTAACGCCGGGGATTGGGGACCCCTGAACCCCAGTGCCGGACTCACCCGGCCGCCCCGCTGCCACCTGCACCACTAGGAGCGCCACCGGTCATTCAGTGCGGGAGAACGGGCAGGGTCCTCCGATCCCCCCACGACCTTCGAAGGGCCCCCCGCACCAAAACACTTGACCCACGCTCCCGCTAGCCAGCGCCCTCACCTCGGCCCGCCCCTCCGCTCGCCGCACAGCCGTAGGATCGGGCCTGTCAGCCCCCTGGGTGTAACCCTAACCCTAGGTCTGCCCCCACGGGGCCCCTCCCAAGGGGCCTGGCATCGCAATGCCGGGGATTGGGGACCCCCGAGCACCAGTGCTGGACTCTCCCTGCCACTCCACCACCATCCAGTCCGCTAGGGGCGCCGCCGGTCATTCAGTGCTGGAGAACAGGCAGGGCCCTCTGAGCCCCCGCGACCTTCGTAGGCCCCTCGCGCCAAAATGCTTGGGCCCACGCTCCCACTCGCCAGCGCCCTCTACTCGGCCCGCCCCTCCACTCGATGAACAGCTAGCGGATCAGGCCTGCCTGTTTCCTGGGGGCTAACACTATCCCTAGGTCAGACCCCAAGGGGCCACTTCCAAAGGCCTGGTGCCACAACGCCGGGGATTGGTGACCCCCAAGCCTCAGCGCCGGAGTCACCCTTCCGCCCCACAGCTACCGGGCCAGTAGGGACGCCACCAGTCATTCAGAGCGGGAGAATGGGCAGGGCCCTCCGAGCCCCTGGCGACCTTTGAGGCCCCCCACGCCAAAACGCTTGGGCCCACGCTCCCGCTAGCAAGCGCCCTCACCTCGGTCCGCCCCCCCTCTCGCCGCACAGACAGCGGATTGGGCCTGCCAGCCTCCTGGGAACTAACCCTAACTCTAGGTCTGCTCACGAGGGGCCCCTCCCAAGGGGCCTGGCGATGCCACGCCGGGGATTGGGGACCCTCAAGCCCCAGCGCATTACTTACCCTGCCGCCCTGCCGCCACCCGGGCTGCTAGGGGCGCCACCGGTTATTTAGGGCGGGAGAACGGGCAGGGCCCTCCGAGCCCCCAGTGACCTTTGAAGGCCCCCCGTGACAAAACGCTTGGGCCTAGGCTCCTGCTCGCCAGCACCCTCTCCTCAGCCCGCCCCTCCGCTCGCCGCACAGCCGGCAGATCGGGACTGCCGGCCTCCTGGGGCTAACCCTAACCCTAGGTCGGCTCCCGAGGGGCCCATCCCAAGGGGCCTGGCGCCGCCACGCGGGGTGATTGGGGACCCCCGAGCACCAGGGCTGAACTCACCCTGCCGCCCCGCTGCGACCCGGATCGCTAGGGGCACCGTCTTCATTCGGGGCTGGGGAACGGGCAGGGCCCTCTGAGCCCCCGGTGACCTTCGAAGGCCCGACACGCCAAAACGCTTGGGCTCCCGCTCCCGCTCGCCAGCGCCCTCACCTCGCCCCGCCCCTCCGTTCTCTGCACAGCCGGCGGATCGGGCCCCGGCCTCCTTTGGGCTAACCTCAACCCTAGGTCGGCCCCCGAGGGACCCCTCCCAAGGGGCCAGGCGCCGCCATGCCGGGGCATTTGGACCCCTGAGCCCTACTCCAGACTCACCCTGCCGCCCCGCCGCCACCCGGGACGCTAGGGGCGCCACCGGTCATTCAGGGAGGGAGTACGGGCAGGGCCCTCCGAGCCCCCGATGACCTTCGAAGGCCCCCCGCACCAAAACGCTTGGGCCTAAGCTCCCGCTCGCCAGCGCCCTCACCTCGGCTCACCCCTCCCCTCGCCGCACAGCCGGCCAATCGGGCCTGCCGGCCTCCTTTGGGCTAACGATAACCCTAGCTCGGCCCCCGAGGGACCCCTCCCAAGGGGCCTGGCAATGCCACGCCGGGTATTGGGGACCCCCGAGCCCGAGCTCCGGACTCACCCTGCCTCCCCGCCGCCACCCTGGCCGCTAGGGAGCCGCCGGGCATTCAGGGCGGGAGAACTTGCTGGGCCCTCTGAGCCCCCGGTGAGCTTCGAAGGCCCCCCATGCCAAAACGCTTGGGCCCACGCTCCCGCTTGCCAGCGCATTCACGTCGGCCCACCCCTCCGCTCGCTGCACAGCCGGCGGATTGGGCCCGCCGGCCTCCTTTGGGCTAACACTCACCATATGTCGGCCCCCGAGGGACCCCTCCCAAGTGCCTGGAGCCACCGCGCCGGGGATCGGGGACCACTGAGCCCCAGCTCCAGACTCATCCTGCCGACACGCCGCCACCCTGGCCGCTAGGGGCGCCACCGGTCATTTAGGGTGTGAGAATGGGCAGGGCCCTCCAAGCCCCCAGCGACAATCCAAGGCCCCCCGTGCCAAAACGCCTGGGCCCACGCTCCCCCTCGCCAGCGCCCTCACCTCGGCCGCCCCTCTGCTCGCCGCACAGCCGGCGGTTCGGGCCTGCCGGCCTCCTTTGGGCTAACCCTAAACCTAGGTCGGCCCCAGAGGAGCCCCTCCCAAGGGGCCTGGCGCCGCCACGCTGGGGATTGGGGACACCCGAACCCCACCGCCGGACGCACTCTGCCGCTCCTCACCACCCGGCCCGCTAGGGGCGCCGTCCTCATTCAGGGCGTTAGAACGGGCAGGGCCCCCCGAGCCCCCGGCGACCTTCGAAGGTCCCCCGCGACAAAACGCTTGGGGCCATGCTCCCGCTCGCCAGCGCCCTCACCTCGGCTAGCCCCTCCGCATGTGGCAGAGCCGGCGGATCGGGCCTGCCAGCCTCCTGGGGGCTAACCCGAACCCTAGGTCGGCCCCCAAGGGGCCCCTCCCAAGGGGCCTATCGCTACAATGCCTGGGATTGGTGACCCCCGAGTCCAAGCGCTGGACTCACCGTGCCGCCCCGCCGCCACCCGGGCCGGTAGGGAGAGCTGTCGGTCATTCAGGGCAGAACAACGGACAGGGCCCTCGGAGCCCCCAGCGCCGTTTGAAGGCCCTCCGCGCCAAAACCCTTGGGCCCACGCTCCCGCTCGCCAGCACCATCACTTCAGCCCACCCTCCGCTCCCTGCACAGCCGGCGGATTGGGCCTGACGGCCTCCTGGGGGCTAACCCTAACCCAAGCTCGATCCCTCGAGGGGCCCATCCCAAGGGGCCTGGTGCCGCAACGCCAGGGATTCGGGACCCACAAGCCCCAGCGCCAGACTCACCCTCCCGCCCCGCTGCCACCCGGGCCTCTAGGGGCACCGCCGGTCATCCAGGGCGGGAGAACGGGCAGGGCTTCTTGAGCCCCGGCGACCTTCGAAGGCCCCCGCGCCAAAACTCATGGGCCTACGCTACCGCTCGCCAGCGCCCTCACCTCGGCCCTCCCCTCTGCTCACCGCACAGCCGGTGGATTGGGCCTGCGGCCTCCTGGGGGCTAACCATAACCCTAGGTCAGCCTCCGAGGGGCCCCTGCGAAGGGGCCTGGTGCCGCAACACCGGGAATTGGGAACTCCCCAACCCCAGCGACGGACTCACCCTGTCACCCTGCCGCCACCCGGGCCCCAGGGGCGCTGCAGGTCATTCAGGGCGGGGAAAACGGGCAGGGTCCTCCGATCCCCCGGCGACCTTCAAAGGCTTCCCGCGCCAAAACGCTTCGGCCTAGCTCCCGCTCGCCCGCGCCCTCCCCTCGGCCCTCCCCTCACTCGCCGCACAGCTGGCACATCGGGCCTGCCGGCCTCCTGGGGGCTAACTGTAACCTTAGGTCGGCCCCCGAGGGGCCACTACCAAGGGTCTGCCCCCGCAACGCCGGGGATTGGGGACCCCCAAGCCCCAGTGCCGGGCTCACCCTGCCGCCCCGCCCCTCCGGGCCGCTAGTAGCGCCGCTGGTCATTCAGGGCAGGAGACCGGGTTGGGCCCTCTGAACCCCCGATGACCTTCGAAGGCCCCCCGTGCCAAAACGCTTGGGTCCACATTCTTGCTCTCAAGCGCCCTCACCTGGGTCCACCCCTCCGCTCGCCTCACAGCCGGCGGATCGGGCCTGCTGGCCCCCTGGGGGCTAACAATAACCCTTGGTCGGCCCCCTAGAGCCTTTCCAAAGGGGTCTGGCGCCCCAACGCCGAGGATTGGGGACCCCCAAGCCCCAGCGCCCAAGTCACCCTAACACCCCTCCTCCACCCGGGCCGCTAGGGGAGCCGCCGGTCATTCAGGGCAGAAGAACGTACAGGGCCCTCCAAGCCCCCAGCGACTTTCGAAGGACCCCCGCGCCAAAACGCCTGAGCCCACGCTCCCGCTCGCCAGCGGCCTCACCTCCGCCCGCCTCTCCGCTTGCCGCAGAGCTGGCGGATCGGGCTTCCGGCCTCCTGGGGGCTAAATCTAACCCTAGCTCCATCCCTCGAGGGGCCCCTCCCAAGGGGCCTGGTGCCGCAACGCCAGGGATTCGGGACCCACAAGCCCCAGCGCCAGACTCACCTTCCCGCCCCCGCTGCCACCCGGGCCTCTAGGGGCACCGCCGGTCATCCAGGGCGGGAGAACGGGCAGGGTGCTCCGAGCCCCTGGTGACCTTCAAAGGCCCCCGCACCAAAACGCTTGGGCCCACGCTCCTGCTCTTCAGCGCCCTCACCTCGGCCTGCCCCTCCACTCGCCACATAGCTGGCAGATCGGGCCTGCCGGCCTCCTGGGGGCTAACCCTAACCCTAGCTCCACCTCGGAGGGGCTCATCCCAAGGTGCCTGGAGCGGCAATGCCGGGCATTGGAGACCCACGAGCCACAGTGCTGGACTCACCGTGCTGCCCCCGCCGCCACACAGGCCGCTAGTGGCACCACCGGTCATTCAGGGCGGGAGAACGGGAAGGGCCCTTGGAGCCCCCGGCCTCTTTCGAAGGCCCCCCGCGCCAGAATGCTTGCGCCCACTCTCCCGGTAGCCAGTGCCCTCACCTCGGCCCGCCCCTCCGCTCGCCGCACAGCCGGCGGATAGGGCCCGCCAGCCTCCTGGGGGCTAACCCTATCCCTACGTCGGCCCCCGAGAGGCCCCTCCCAACGGGCCTGGCACCGCAACACCGGGCTTGGGGACCGCTAGCCCCAGCATCCGACTCACCATGCTCCCCCGCCGGCAACTGACCCACTAGGGGCACCGCCGGACATTCAGTGCGGGAGAACGGGCAGGGCTTCTTGAGCCCCGGCGACCTTCGAAGGCCCCCCGCGCCAAAACTCATGGGCCTACGCTACCGCTCGCCAGCGCCCTCACCTCGGCCCTCCCCTCTGCTCACCGCACAGCCGGTGGATTGGGCCTGCGGCCTCCTGGGGGCTAACCATAACCCTAGGTCAGCCTCCGAGGGGCCCCTGCGAAGGGGCCTGGTGCCGCAACACCGGGAATTGGGAACTCCCCAACCCCAGCGACGGACTCACCCTGTCACCCTGCCGCCACCCGGGCCCCAGGGGCGCTGCAGGTCATTCAGGGCGGGAAAACGGGCAGGGTCCTCCGATCCCCCGGCGACCTTCGAAGGCTTCCCGCGCCAAAACGCTTCGGCCAAGCTCCCGCTCGCCCGCGCCCTCCCCTCGGCCCTCCCCTCACTCGCCGCACAGCTGGCACATCGGGCCTGCCGGCCTCCTGGGGGCTAACTGTAACCTTAGGTCGGCCCCCGAGGGGCCACTACCAAGGGTCTGCCCCCGCAACGCCGGGGATTGGGGACCCCCAAGCCCCAGTGCCGGGCTCACCCTGCCGCCCCGCCCCTCCGGGCCGCTAGTAGCGCCGCTGGTCATTCAGGGCAGGAGACCGGGTTGGGCCCTCTGAACCCCCGATGACCTTCGAAGGCCCCCCGTGCCAAAACGCTTGGGTCCACATTCTTGCTCTCAAGCGCCCTCACCTGGGTCCACCCCTCCGCTCGCCTCACAGCCGGCGGATCGGGCCTGCTGGCCCCCTGGGGGCTAACAATAACCCTTGGTCGGCCCCCTAGAGCCTTTCCAAAGGGGTCTGGCGCCCCAACGCCGAGGATTGGGGACCCCCAAGCCCCAGCGCCCAAGTCACCCTAACACCCCTCCTCCACCCGGGCCGCTAGGGGAGCCGCCGGTCATTCAGGGCAGAAGAACGTACAGGGCCCTCCAAGCCCCCAGCGACTTTCGAAGGACCCCCGCGCCAAAACGCCTGAGCCCACGCTCCCGCTCGCCAGCGGCCTCACCTCCGCCCGCCTCTCCGCTTGCCGCAGAGCTGGCGGATCGGGCTTCCGGCCTCCTGGGGGCTAAATCTAACCCTAGCTCCATCCCTCGAGGGGCCCCTCCCAAGGGGCCTGGTGCCGCAACGCCAGGGATTCGGGACCCACAAGCCCCAGCGCCAGACTCACCTTCCCGCCCCGCTGCCACCCGGGCCTCTAGGGGCACCGCCGGTCATCCAGGGCGGGAGAACGGGCAGGGTGCTCCGAGCCCCTGGTGACCTTCAAAGGCCCCCGCACCAAAACGCTTGGGCCCACGCTCCTGCTCTTCAGCGCCCTCACCTCGGCCTGCCCCTCCGCTCGCCACACAGCTGGCAGATCGGGCCTGCCGGCCTCCTGGGGGCTAACCCTAACCCTAGCTCCACCTCGGAGGGGCTCATCCCAAGGTGCCTGGAGCGGCAATGCCGGGCATTGGAGACCCACGAGCCACAGTGCTGGACTCACCGTGCTGCCCCGCCGCCACACAGGCCGCTAGTGGCACCACCGGTCATTCAGGGCGGGAGAACGGGAAGGGCCCTTGGAGCCCCCGGCCTCTTTCGAAGGCCCCCCGCGCCAGAATGCTTGCGCCCACTCTCCCGGTAGCCAGTGCCCTCACCTCGGCCCGCCCCTCCGCTCGCCGCACAGCCGGCGGATAGGGCCCGCCAGCCTCCTGGGGGCTAACCCTATCCCTACGTCGGCCCCCGAGAGGCCCCTCCCAACGGGCCTGGCACCGCAACACCGGGCTTGGGGACCGCTAGCCCCAGCATCCGACTCACCATGCTCCCCCGCCGGCAACTGACCCACTAGGGGCACCGCCGGACATTCAGTGCGGGAGAACGGGCAGGGCTTCTTGAGCCCCGGCGACCTTCGAAGGCCCCCCGCGCCAAAACTCATGGGCCTACGCTACCGCTCGCCAGCGCCCTCACCTCGGCCCTCCCCTCTGCTCACCGCACAGCCGGTGGATTGGGCCTGCGGCCTCCTGGGGGCTAACCATAACCCTAGGTCAGCCTCCGAGGGGCCCCTGCGAAGGGGCCTGGTGCCGCAACACCGGGAATTGGGAACTCCCCAACCCCAGCGACGGACTCACCCTGTCACCCTGCCGCCACCCGGGCCCCAGGGGCGCTGCAGGTCATTCAGGGCGGGAAAACGGGCAGGGTCCTCCGATCCCCCGGCGACCTTCGAAGGCTTCCCGCGCCAAAACGCTTCGGCCAAGCTCCCGCTCGCCCGCGCCCTCCCCTCGGCCCTCCCCTCACTCGCCGCACAGCTGGCACATCGGGCCTGCCGGCCTCCTGGGGGCTAACTGTAACCTTAGGTCGGCCCCCGAGGGGCCACTACCAAGGGTCTGCCCCCGCAACGCCGGGGATTGGGGACCCCCAAGCCCCAGTGCCGGGCTCACCCTGCCGCCCCGCCCCTCCGGGCCGCTAGTAGCGCCGCTGGTCATTCAGGGCAGGAGACCGGGTTGGGCCCTCTGAACCCCCGATGACCTTCGAAGGCCCCCCGTGCCAAAACGCTTGGGTCCACATTCTTGCTCTCAAGCGCCCTCACCTGGGTCCACCCCTCCGCTCGCCTCACAGCCGGCGGATCGGGCCTGCTGGCCCCCTGGGGGCTAACAATAACCCTTGGTCGGCCCCCCTAGAGCCTTTCCAAAGGGGTCTGGCGCCCCAACGCCGAGGATTGGGGACCCCCAAGCCCCAGCGCCCAAGTCACCCTAACACCCCTCCTCCACCCGGGCCGCTAGGGGAGCCGCCGGTCATTCAGGGCAGAAGAACGTACAGGGCCCTCCAAGCCCCCAGCGACTTTCGAAGGACCCCCGCGCCAAAACGCCTGAGCCCACGCTCCCGCTCGCCAGCGGCCTCACCTCCGCCCGCCTCTCCGCTTGCCGCAGAGCTGGCGGATCGGGCTTCCGGCCTCCTGGGGGCTAAATCTAACCCTAGCTCCATCCCTCGAGGGGCCCCTCCCAAGGGGCCTGGTGCCGCAACGCCAGGGATTCGGGACCCACAAGCCCCAGCGCCAGACTCACCTTCCCGCCCCGCTGCCACCCGGGCCTCTAGGGGCACCGCCGGTCATCCAGGGCGGGAGAACGGGCAGGGTGCTCCGAGCCCCTGGTGACCTTCAAAGGCCCCCGCACCAAAACGCTTGGGCCCACGCTCCTGCTCTTCAGCGCCCTCACCTCGGCCTGCCCCTCCGCTCGCCACACAGCTGGCAGATCGGGCCTGCCGGCCTCCTGGGGGCTAACCCTAACCCTAGCTCCACCTCGGAGGGGCTCATCCAAGGTGCCTGGAGCGGCAATGCCGGGCATTGGAGACCCACGAGCCACAGTGCTGGACTCACCGTGCTGCCCCGCCGCCACACAGGCCGCTAGTGGCACCACCGGTCATTCAGGGCGGGAGAACGGGAAGGGCCCCTTGGAGCCCCCGGCCTCTTTCGAACGGCCCCCCGCGCCAGAATGCTTGCGCCCACTCTCCCGGTAGCCAGTGCCCTCACCTCGGCCCGCCCCCTCCGCTCGCCGCACAGCCGGCGGATAGGGCCCGCCAGCCTCCTGGGGGCTAACCCTATCCCTACGTCGGCCCCCGAGAGGCCCCTCCCAACGGGCCTGGCACCGCAACACCGGGCTTGGGGACCGCTAGCCCCAGCATCCGACTCACCATGCTCCCCCGCCGGCAACTGACCCACTAGGGGCAACCGCCGGACATTCAGTGCGGGAGAGAACGGGCAGGGCTTCTTGAGCCCCCGGCGACACTTCGAAGGCCCCCCGCGCCAAAACTCATGGGCCTACGCTACCGCTCGCCAGCGCCCTCACCTCGGCCCTCCCCTCTGCTCACCGCACAGCCGGTGGATTGGGCCTGCGGCCTCCTGGGGGCTAACCATAACCCTAGGTCAGCCTCCGAGGGGCCCCTGCGAAGGGGCCTGGTGCCGCAACACCGGGAATTGGGAACTCCCCAACCCCAGCGACGGACTCACCCTGTCACCCTGCCGCCACCCGGGCCCCAGGGGCGCTGCAGGTCATTCAGGGCGGGAAAACGGGCAGGGTCCTCCGATCCCCCGGCGACCTTCGAAGGCTTCCCGCGCCAAAACGCTTCGGCCAAGCTCCCGCTCGCCCGCGCCCTCCCCTCGGCCCTCCCCTCACTCGCCGCACAGCTGGCACATCGGGCCTGCCGGCCTCCTGGGGGCTAACTGTAACCTTAGGTCGGCCCCCGAGGGGCCACTACCAAGGGTCTGCCCCCGCAACGCCGGGGATTGGGGACCCCCAAGCCCCAGTGCCGGGCTCACCCTGCCGCCCCGCCCCTCCGGGCCGCTAGTAGCGCCGCTGGTCATTCAGGGCAGGAGACCGGGTTGGGCCCTCTGAACCCCCGATGACCTTCGAAGGCCCCCCGTGCCAAAACGCTTGGGTCCACATTCTTGCTCTCAAGCGCCCTCACCTGGGTCCACCCCTCCGCTCGCCTCACAGCCGGCGGATCGGGCCTGCTGGCCCCCTGGGGGCTAACAATAACCCTTGGTCGGCCCCCTAGAGCCTTTCCAAAGGGGTCTGGCGCCCCAACGCCGAGGATTGGGGACCCCCAAGCCCCAGCGCCCAAGTCACCCTAACACCCCTCCTCCACCCGGGCCGCTAGGGGAGCCGCCGGTCATTCAGGGCAGAAGAACGTACAGGGCCCTCCAAGCCCCCAGCGACTTTCGAAGGACCCCCGCGCCAAAACGCCTGAGCCCACGCTCCCGCTCGCCAGCGGCCTCACCTCCGCCCGCCTCTCCGCTTGCCGCAGAGCTGGCGGATCGGGCTTCCGGCCTCCTGGGGGCTAAATCTAACCCTAGCTCCATCCCTCGAGGGGCCCCTCCCAAGGGGCCTGGTGCCGCAACGCCAGGGATTCGGGACCCACAAGCCCCAGCGCCAGACTCACCTTCCCGCCCCGCTGCCACCCGGGCCTCTAGGGGCACCGCCGGTCATCCAGGGCGGGAGAACGGGCAGGGTGCTCCGAGCCCCTGGTGACCTTCAAAGGCCCCCGCACCAAAACGCTTGGGCCCACGCTCCTGCTCTTCAGCGCCCTCACCTCGGCCTGCCCCTCCGCTCGCCACACAGCTGGCAGATCGGGCCTGCCGGCCTCCTGGGGGCTAACCCTAACCCTAGCTCCACCTCGGAGGGGCTCATCCCAAGGTGCCTGGAGCGGCAATGCCGGGCATTGGAGACCCACGAGCCACAGTGCTGGACTCACCGTGCTGCCCCGCCGCCACACAGGCCGCTAGTGGCACCACCGGTCATTCAGGGCGGGAGAACGGGAAGGGCCCTTGGAGCCCCCGGCCTCTTTCGAAGGCCCCCCGCGCCAGAATGCTTGCGCCCACTCTCCCGGTAGCCAGTGCCCTCACCTCGGCCCGCCCCTCCGCTCGCCGCACAGCCGGCGGATAGGGCCCGCCAGCCTCCTGGGGGCTAACCCTATCCCTACGTCGGCCCCCGAGAGGCCCCTCCCAACGGGCCTGGCACCGCAACACCGGGCTTGGGGACCGCTAGCCCCAGCATCCGACTCACCATGCTCCCCCGCCGGCAACTGACCCACTAGGGGCACCGCCGGACATTCAGTGCGGGAGAACGGGCAGGGCTTCTTGAGCCCCGGCGACCTTCGAAGGCCCCCTGCGCCAAAACTCATGGGCCTACGCTACCGCTCGCCAGCGCCCTCACCTCGGCCCTCCCCTCTGCTCACCGCACAGCCGGTGGATTGGGCCTGCGGCCTCCTGGGGGCTAACCATAACCCTAGGTCAGCCTCCGAGGGGCCCCTGCGAAGGGGCCTGGTGCCGCAACACCGGGAATTGGGAACTCCCCAACCCCAGCGACGGACTCACCCTGTCACCCTGCCGCCACCCGGGCCCCAGGGGCGCTGCAGGTCATTCAGGGCGGGAAAACGGGCAGGGTCCTCCGATCCCCCGGCGACCTTCGAAGGCTTCCCGCGCCAAAACGCTTCGGCCTAGCTCCCGCTCGCCCGCGCCCTCCCCTCGGCCCTCCCCTCACTCGCCGCACAGCTAGCAGGTCGGGCCTGCCGGCCTCCTGGGGGCTAACTGTAACCTTAGGTCGGCCCCCGAGGGGCCACTACCAAGGGTCTGCCCCCGCAACGCCGGGGATTGGGGACCCCCAAGCCCCAGTGCCGGGCTCACCCTGCCGCCCCGCCCCTCCGGGCCGCTAGTAGCGCCGCTGGTCATTCAGGGCAGGAGACCGGGTTGGGCCCTCTGAACCCCCGATGACCTTCGAAGGCCCCCCGTGCCAAAACGCTTGGGTCCACATTCTTGCTCTCAAGCGCCCTCACCTGGGTCCACCCCTCCGCTCGCCTCACAGCCGGCGGATCGGGCCTGCTGGCCCCCTGGGGGCTAACAATAACCCTTGGTCGGCCCCCTAGAGCCCTTCCAAAGGGGTCTGGTGCCCCAACGCCGAGGACTGGGGACCCCCAAGCCCCAGCGCCCAAGTCACCCTAACACCCCTCCTCCACCCGGGCCGCTAGGGGAGCCGCCGGTCATTCAGGGCAGAAGAACGTACAGGGCCCTCCAAGCCCCCAGCGACTTTCGAAGGACCCCCGCGCCAAAACGCCTGAGCCCACGCTCCCGCTCGCCAGCGGCCTCACCTCCGCCCGCCTCTCCGCTTGCCGCAGAGCTGGCGGATCGGGCTTCCGGCCTCCTGGGGGCTAAATCTAACCATAGGTCGGCCCCCTAGGGGCCCCAGCAAGGGGCCTAGAGCCGCAACACCGGGGATTGGAGAACCCCGAGCTCCAGCGCTGGACACAACCGGCTGCCCCGCTGCCACATGGGCCACTAGGGGCGCTGCCGGTCATTCAGGGCGGGACAACGGGCAGGGCCCTCAGAGCCTCTGGCGACATTCGAAGGCCCCCCGCGCCAAAACGCTTGGGCCCACGCTCCTGCTCACAAGCGCCCTCACCTCGGCCTGCCCCTCTGCTCACCACACAGCCGGCGGATCGGGCCTGCCGGCCTCCTCGGAGCTAACCCTAACCCTAGGTGAGTCCCCGAGGGGCCCCTCCCAAGGGGCATGGCGCCAAAACGCCGGGGATTGGGAACCCCTGAGTCCCAGCGCCCGACTCACCCTACCGCCCCTCCTCCACCAGGGCTTTTAGGGGAGCCGCCCGTCATTCAGGGCGGGAGAACGGGCAGGGCCGTCCGAACCCCTGGCGACATTCGAAGGACCCCCGCGCCAAAATGACTGGGCCCACTCTCCAGACTGCCAGCGGCCTCACCTCCGACCACCCCTCCACTCACCGCAGAGCTGGCGGATCGGGCCTGCGGGCCTCCTGGGGGCTAAGCCTAACCATATGTCGGCCCCCGAGGGGCCCCTAGCAAGAGGCCTGGAGTCGTAACGCCGGGGATTGGGGACCCCTGAACCCCAGTGCCGGACTCACCCGGCCGCCCCGCTGCCACCTGCACCACTAGGAGCGCCACCGGTCATTCAGTGCGGGAGAACGGGCAGGGTCCTCCGATCCCCCCACGACCTTCGAAGGGCCCCCCGCACCAAAACACTTGACCCACGCTCCCGCTAGCCAGCGCCCTCACCTCGGCCCGCCCCTCCGCTCGCCGCACAGCCGTAGGATCGGGCCTGTCAGCCCCCTGGGTGTAACCCTAACCCTAGGTCTGCCCCCACGGGGCCCCTCCCAAGGGGCCTGGCATCGCAATGCCGGGGATTGGGGACCCCCGAGCACCAGTGCTGGACTCTCCCTGCCACCCCACCACCACCCAGTCCGCTAGGGGCGCCGCCGGTCATTCAGTGCTGGAGAACAGGCAGGGCCCTCTGAGCCCCCGCGACCTTCGTAGGCCCCTCGCGCCAAAATGCTTGGGCCCACGCTCCCACTCGCCAGCGCCCTCTACTCGGCCCGCCCCTCCACTCGATGAACAGCTAGCGGATCAGGCCTGCCTGTTTCCTGGGGGCTAACACTATCCCTAGGTCAGACCCCAAGGGGCCACTTCCAAAGGCCTGGTGCCACAACGCCGGGGATTGGTGACCCCCAAGCCTCAGCGCCGGAGTCACCCTTCCGCCCCACAGCTACCGGGCCAGTAGGGACGCCACCAGTCATTCAGAGCGGGAGAATGGGCAGGGCCCTCCGAGGCCCTGGCGACCTTTGAGGCCCCCCACGCCAAAACGCTTGGGCCCACGCTCCCGCTAGCAAGCGCCCTCACCTCGGTCCGCCCCCCCTCTCGCCGCACAGACAGCGGATTGGGCCTGCCAGCCTCCTGGGAACTAACCCTAACTCTAGGTCTGCTCACGAGGGGCCCCTCCCAAGGGGCCTGGCGATGCCACGCCGGGGATTGGGGACCCTCAAGCCCCAGCGCATTACTTACCCTGCCGCCCTGCCGCCACCCGGGCTGCTAGGGGCGCCACCGGTTATTTAGGGCGGGAGAACAGGCAGGGCCCTCCGAGCCCCCAGTGACCTTTGAAGGCCCCCCGTGACAAAACGCTTGGGCCTAGGCTCCTGCTCGCCAGCACCCTCTCCTCAGCCCGCCCCTCCGCTCGCCGCACAGCCGGCAGATCGGGACTGCCGGCCTCCTGGGGCTAACCCTAACCCTAGGTCGGCTCCCGAGGGGCCCATCCCAAGGGGCCTGGCGCCGCCACGCGGGTGATTGGGGACCCCCGAGCACCAGGGCTGAACTCACCCTGCCGCCCCGCTGCGACCCGGATCGCTAGGGGCACCGTCCTCATTCGGGGCTGGGGAACGGGCAGGGCCCTCTGAGCCCCCGGTGACCTTCGAAGGCCCGACACGCCAAAACGCTTGGGCTCCCGCTCCCGCTCGCCAGCGCCCTCACCTCGCCCCGCCCCTCCGTTCTCTGCACAGCCGGCGGATCGGGCCCCGGCCTCCTTTGGGCTAACCTCAACCCTAGGTCGGCCCCCGAGGGACCCCTCCCAAGGGGCCAGGCGCCGCCACGCCGGGGCATTTGGACCCCTGAGCCCTACTCCAGACTCACCCTGCCGCCCCGCCGCCACCCGGGACGCTAGGGGCGCCACCGGTCATTCAGGGAGGGAGTACGGGCAGGGCCCTCCGAGCCCCCGATGACCTTCGAAGGCCCCCCGCACCAAAACGCTTGGGCCTAAGCTCCGCTCGCCAGCGCCCTCACCTCGGCTCACCCCTCCCCTCGCCGCACAGCCGGCCAATCGGGCCTGCCGGCCTCCTTTGGGCTAACGATAACCCTAGCTCGGCCCCCGAGGGACCCCTCCCAAGGGGCCTGGCAATGCCACGCCGGGTATTGGGGACCCCCGAGCCCGAGCTCCGGACTCACCCTGCCTCCCCGCCGCCACCCTGGCCGCTAGGGAGCCGCCGGGCATTCAGGGCGGGAGAACTTGCTGGGCCCTCTGAGCCCCCGGTGAGCTTCGAAGGCCCCCCATGCCAAAACGCTTGGGCCCACGCTCCCGCTTGCCAGCGCATTCACGTCGGCCCACCCCTCCGCTCGCTGCACAGCCGGCGGATTGGGCCCGCCGGCCTCCTTTGGGCTAACACTCACCATATGTCGGCCCCCGAGGGACCCCTCCCAAGTGCCTGGAGCCACCGCGCCGGGGATCGGGGACCACTGAGCCCCAGCTCCAGACTCATCCTGCCGACACGCCGCCACCCTGGCCGCTAGGGGCGCCACCGGTCATTTAGGGTGTGAGAATGGGCAGGGCCCTCCAAGCCCCCAGCGACAATCCAAGGCCCCCCGTGCCAAAACGCCTGGGCCCACGCTCCCCCTCGCCAGCGCCCTCACCTCGGCCGCCCCTCTGCTCGCCGCACAGCCGGCGGTTCGGGCCTGCCGGCCTCCTTTGGGCTAACCCTAAACCTAGGTCGGCCCCAGAGGAGCCCCTCCCAAGGGGCCTGGCGCCGCCACGCTGGGGATTGGGGACACCCGAACCCCACCGCCGGACGCACTCTGCCGCTCCTCACCACCCGGCCCGCTAGGGGCGCCGTCCTCATTCAGGGCGTTAGAACGGGCAGGGCCCCCCGAGCCCCCGGCGACCTTCGAAGGTCCCCCGCGACAAAACGCTTGGGGCCATGCTCCCGCTCGCCAGCGCCCTCACCTCGGCTAGCCCCTCCGCATGTGGCAGAGCCGGCGGATCGGGCCTGCCAGCCTCCTGGGGGCTAACCCGAACCCTAGGTCGGCCCCCAAGGGGCCCCTCCCAAGGGGCCTATCGCTACAATGCCTGGGATTGGTGACCCCCGAGTCCAAGCGCTGGACTCACCGTGCCGCCCCGCCGCCACCCGGGCCGGTAGGAGAGCTGTCGGTCATTCAGGGCAGAACAACGGACAGGGCCCTCGGAGCCCCCAGCGCCGTTTGAAGGCCCTCCGCGCCAAAACCCTTGGGCCCACGCTCCCGCTCGCCAGCACCATCACTTCAGCCCACCCTCCGCTCCCTGCACAGCCGGCGGATTGGGCCTGACGGCCTCCTGGGGGCTAACCCTAACCCAAGCTCGATCCCTCGAGGGGCCCATCCCAAGGGGCCTGGTGCCGCAACGCCAGGGATTCGGGACCCACAAGCCCCTAGCGCCAGACTCACCCTCCCGCCCCGCTGCCACCCGGGCCTCTAGGGGCACCGCCGGTCATCCAGGGCGGGAGAACGGGCAGGGCTTCTTGAGCCCCGGCGACCTTCGAAGGCCCCCGCGCCAAAACTCATGGGCCTACGCTACCGCTCGCCAGCGCCCTCACCTCGGCCCTCCCCTCTGCTCACCGCACAGCCGGTGGATTGGGCCTGCGGCCTCCTGGGGGCTAACCATAACCCTAGGTCAGCCTCCGAGGGGCCCCTGCGAAGGGGCCTGGTGCCGCAACACCGGGAATTGGGAACTCCCCAACCCCAGCGACGGACTCACCCTGTCACCCTGCCGCCACCCGGGCCCCAGGGGCGCTGCAGGTCATTCAGGGCGGGAAAACGGGCAGGGTCCTCCGATCCCCCGGCGACCTTCAAAGGCTTCCCGCGCCAAAACGCTTCGGCCTAGCTCCCGCTCGCCCGCGCCCTCCCCTCGGCCCTCCCCTCACTCGCCGCACAGCTAGCACATCGGGCCTGCCGGCCTCCTGGGGGCTAACTGTAACCTTAGGTCGGCCCCCGAGGGGCCACTACCAAGGGTCTGCCCCCGCAATGCCGGGGATTGGGGACCCCCAAGCCCCAGTGCCGGGCTCACCCTGCCGCCCCGCCCCTCTGGGCCGCTAGTAGCGCCGCTGGTCATTCAGGGCAGGAGACCGGGTTGGGCCCTCTGAACCCCCGATGACCTTCGAAGGCCCCCCGTGCCAAAACGCTTGGGTCCACATTCTTGCTCTCAAGCGCCCTCACCTGGGTCCACCCCTCCGCTCGCCTCACAGCCGGCGGATCGGGCCTGCTGGCCCCCTGGGGGCTAACAATAACCCTTGGTCGGCCCCCTAGAGCCCTTCCAAAGGGGTCTGGCGCCCCAACGCCGAGGATTGGGGACCCCCAAGCCCCAGCGCCCAAGTCACCCTAACACCCCTCCTCCACCCGGGCCGCTAGGGGAGCCGCCGGTCATTCAGGGCAGAAGAACGTACAGGGCCCTCCAAGCCCCCAGCGACTTTCGAAGGACCCCCGCGCCAAAACGCCTGAGCCCACGCTCCCGCTCGCCAGCGGCCTCACCTCCGCCCGCCTCTCCGCTTGCCGCAGAGCTGGCGGATCGGGCTTCCGGCCTCCTGGGGGCTAAATCTAACCCTAGCTCCATCCCTCGAGGGGCCCCTCCCAAGGGGCCTGGTGCCGCAACGCCAGGGATTCGGGACCCACAAGCCCCAGCGCCAGACTCACCTTCCCGCCCCGCTGCCACCCGGGCCTCTAGGGGCACCGCCGGTCATCCAGGGCGGGAGAACGGGCAGGGTGCTCCGAGCCCCTGGTGACCTTCAAAGGCCCCCGCACCAAAACGCTTGGGCCCACGCTCCTGCTCTTCAGCGCCCTCACCTCGGCCTGCCCCTCCGCTCGCCACACAGCTGGCAGATCGGGCCTGCCGGCCTCCTGGGGGCTAACCCTAACCCTAGCTCACCCTCGGAGGGGCTCATCCCAAGGTGCCTGGAGCGGCAATGCCGGGCATTGGAGACCCACGAGCCACAGTGCTGGACTCACCGTGCTGCCCCGCCGCCACACAGGCCGCTAGTGGCACCACCGGTCATTCAGGGCGGGAGAACGGGAAGGGCCCTTGGAGCCCCCGGCCTCTTTCGAAGGCCCCCCGCGCCAGAAAGCTTGCGCCTACTCTCCCGGTAGCCAGTGCCCTCACCTCGGCCCGCCCCTCCGCTCGCCGCACAGCCGGCGGATAGGGCCCGCCAGCCTCCTGGGGGCTAACCCTATCCCTACGTCGGCCCCCGAGAGGCCCCTCCCAACGGGCCTGGCACCGCAACACCGGGCTTGGGGACCGCTAGCCCCAGCATCCGACTCACCATGCTCCCCCGCCGGCAACTGACCCACTAGGGGCACCGCCGGACATTCAGTGCGGGAGAACGGGCAGGGCTTCTTGAGCCCCGGCGACCTTCGAAGGCCCCCCGCGCCAAAACTCATGGGCCTACGCTACCGCTCGCCAGCGCCCTCACCTCGGCCCTCCCCTCTGCTCACCGCACAGCCGGTGGATTGGGCCTGCGGCCTCCTGGGGGCTAACCATAACCCTAGGTCAGCCTCCGAGGGGCCCCTGCGAAGGGGCCTGGTGCCGCAACACCGGGAATTGGGAACTCCCCAACCCCAGCGACGGACTCACCCTGTCACCCTGCCGCCACCCGGGCCCCAGGGGCGCTGCAGGTCATTCAGGGCGGGGAAAACGGGCAGGGTCCTCCGATCCCCCGGCGACCTTCGAAGGCTTCCCGCGCCAAAACGCTTCGGCCAAGCTCCCGCTCGCCCGCGCCCTCCCCTCGGCCCTCCCCTCACTCGCCGCACAGCTAGCACGTCGGGCCTGCCGGCCTCCTGGGGGCTAACTGTAACCTTAGGTCGGCCCCCGAGGGGCCACTACCAAGGGTCTGCCCCCGCAACGCCGGGGATTGGGGACCCCCAAGCCCCAGTGCCGGGCTCACCCTGCCGCCCCGCCCCTCCGGGCCGCTAGTAGCGCCGCTGGTCATTCAGGGCAGGAGACCGGGTTGGGCCCTCTGAACCCCCGATGACCTTCGAAGGCCCCCCGTGCCAAAACGCTTGGGTCCACATTCTTGCTCTCAAGCGCCCTCACCTGGGTCCACCCCTCCGCTCGCCTCACAGCCGGCGGATCGGGCCTGCTGGCCCCCTGGGGGCTAACAATAACCCTTGGTCGGCCCCCTAGAGCCTTTCCAAAGGGGTCTGGCGCCCCAACGCCGAGGATTGGGGACCCCCAAGCCCCAGCGCCCAAGTCACCCTAACACCCCTCCTCCACCCGGGCCGCTAGGGGAGCCGCTGGTCATTCAGGGCAGAAGAACGTACAGGGCCCTCCAAGCCCCCAGCGACTTTCGAAGGACCCCCGCGCCAAAACGCCTGAGCCCACGCTCCCGCTCGCCAGCGGCCTCACCTCCGCCCGCCTCTCCGCTTGCCGCAGAGCTGGCGGATCGGGCTTCCGGCCTCCTGGGGGCTAAATCTAACCCTAGCTCCATCCCTCGAGGGGCCCTTCCCAAGGGGCCTGGTGCCGCAACGCCAGGGATTCGGGACCCACAAGCCCCAGCGCCAGACTCACCTTCCCGCCCCGCTGCCACCCGGGCCTCTAGGGGCACCGCCGGTCATCCAGGGCGGGAGAACGGGCAGGGTGCTCCGAGCCCCTGGTGACCTTCAAAGGCCCCCGCACCAAAACGCTTGGGCCCACGCTCCTGCTCTTCAGCGCCCTCACCTCGGCCTGCCCCTCCGCTCGCCACACAGCTGGCAGATCGGGCCTGCCGGCCTCCTGGGGGCTAACCCTAACCCTAGCTCCACCTCGGATGGGCTCATCCCAAGGTGCCTGGAGCGGCAATGCCGGGCATTGGAGACCCACGAGCCACAGTGCTGGACTCACCGTGCTGCCCCGCCGCCACACAGGCCGCTAGTGGCACCACCGGTCATTCAGGGCGGGAGAACGGGAAGGGCCCTTGGAGCCCCCGGCCTCTTTCGAAGGCCCCCCGCGCCAGAATGCTTGCGCCCACTCTCCCGGTAGCCAGTGCCCTCACCTCGGCCCGCCCCTCCGCTCGCCGCACAGCCGGCGGATAGGGCCCGCCAGCCTCCTGGGGGCTAACCCTATCCCTACGTCGGCCCCCGAGAGGCCCCTCCCAACGGGCCTGGCACCGCAACACCGGGCTTGGGGACCGCTAGCCCCAGCATCCGACTCACCATGCTCCCCCGCCGGCAACTGACCCACTAGGGGCACCGCCGGACATTCAGTGCGGGAGAACGGGCAGGGCTTCTTGAGCCCCGGCGACCTTCGAAGGCCCCCCGCGCCAAAACTCATGGGCCTACGCTACCGCTCGCCAGCGCCCTCACCTCGGCCCTCCCCTCTGCTCACCGCACAGCCGGTGGATTGGGCCTGCGGCCTCCTGGGGGCTAACCATAACCCTAGGTCAGCCTCCGAGGGGCCCCTGCGAAGGGGCCTGGTGCCGCAACACCGGGAATTGGGAACTCCCCAACCCCAGCGACGGACTCACCCTGTCACCCTGCCGCCACCCGGGCCCCAGGGGCGCTGCAGGTCATTCAGGGCGGGAAAACGGGCAGGGTCCTCCGATCCCCCGGCGACCTTCGAAGGCTTCCCGCGCCAAAACGCTTCGGCCTAGCTCCCGCTCGCCCGCGCCCTCCCCTCGGCCCTCCCCTCACTCGCCGCACAGCTAGCACGTCGGGCCTGCCGGCCTCCTGGGGGCTAACTGTAACCTTAGGTCGGCCCCCGAGGGGCCACTACCAAGGGTCTGCCCCCGCAACGCCGGGGATTGGGGACCCCCAAGCCCCAGTGCCGGGCTCACCCTGCCGCCCCGCCCCTCCGGGCCGCTAGTAGCGCCGCTGGTCATTCAGGGCAGGAGACCGGGTTGGGCCCTCTGAACCCCCGATGACCTTCGAAGGCCCCCCGTGCCAAAACGCTTGGGTCCACATTCTTGCTCTCAAGCGCCCTCACCTGGGTCCACCCCTCCGCTCGCCTCACAGCCGGCGGATCGGGCCTGCTGGCCCCCTGGGGGCTAACAATAACCCTTGGTCGGCCCCCTAGAGCCCTTCCAAAGGGGTCTGGCGCCCCAACGCCGAGGACTGGGGACCCCCAAGCCCCAGCGCCCAAGTCACCCTAACACCCCTCCTCCACCCGGGCCGCTAGGGGAGCCGCCGGTCATTCAGGGCAGAAGAACGTACAGGGCCCTCCAAGCCCCCAGCGACTTTCGAAGGACCCCCGCGCCAAAACGCCTGAGCCCACGCTCCCGCTCGCCAGCGGCCTCACCTCCGCCCGCCTCTCCGCTTGCCGCAGAGCTGGCGGATCGGGCTTCCGGCCTCCTGGGGGCTAAATCTAACCCTAGCTCCATCCCTCGAGGGGCCCCTCCCAAGGGGCCTGGTGCCGCAACGCCAGGGATTCGGGACCCACAAGCCCCAGCGCCAGACTCACCTTCCCGCCCCGCTGCCACCCGGGCCTCTAGGGGCACCGCCGGTCATCCAGGGCGGGAGAACGGGCAGGGTGCTCCGAGCCCCTGGTGACCTTCAAAGGCCCCCGCACCAAAACGCTTGGGCCCACGCTCCTGCTCTTCAGCGCCCTCACCTCGGCCTGCCCCTCCGCTCGCCACACAGCTGGCAGATCGGGCCTGCCGGCCTCCTGGGGGCTAACCCTAACCCTAGCTCACCCTCGGAGGGGCTCATCCCAAGGTGCCTGGAGCGGCAATGCCGGGCATTGGAGACCCACGAGCCACAGTGCTGGACTCACCGTGCTGCCCCGCCGCCACACAGGCCGCTAGTGGCACCACCGGTCATTCAGGGCGGGAGAACGGGAAGGGCCCTTGGAGCCCCCGGCCTCTTTCGAAGGCCCCCCGCGCCAGAAAGCTTGCGCCTACTCTCCCGGTAGCCAGTGCCCTCACCTCGGCCCGCCCCTCCGCTCGCCGCACAGCCGGCGGATAGGGCCCGCCAGCCTCCTGGGGGCTAACCCTATCCCTACGTCGGCCCCCGAGAGGCCCCTCCCAACGGGCCTGGCACCGCAACACCGGGCTTGGGGACCGCTAGCCCCAGCATCCGACTCACCATGCTCCCCCGCCGGCAACTGACCCACTAGGGGCACCGCCGGACATTCAGTGCGGGAGAACGGGCAGGGCTTCTTGAGCCCCGGCGACCTTCGAAGGCCCCCCGCGCCAAAACTCATGGGCCTACGCTACCGCTCGCCAGCGCCCTCACCTCGGCCCTCCCCTCTGCTCACCGCACAGCCGGTGGATTGGGCCTGCGGCCTCCTGGGGGCTAACCATAACCCTAGGTCAGCCTCCGAGGGGCCCCTGCGAAGGGGCCTGGTGCCGCAACACCGGGAATTGGGAACTCCCCAACCCCAGCGACGGACTCACCCTGTCACCCTGCCGCCACCCGGGCCCCAGGGGCGCTGCAGGTCATTCAGGGCGGGAAAACGGGCAGGGTCCTCCGATCCCCCGGCGACCTTCGAAGGCTTCCCGCGCCAAAACGCTTCGGCCTAGCTCCCGCTCGCCCACGCCCTCCCCTCGGCCCTCCCCTCACTCGCCGCACAGCTAGCAGGTCGGGCCTGCCGGCCTCCTGGGGGCTAACTGTAACCTTAGGTCGGCCCCCGAGGGGCCACTACCAAGGGTCTGCCCCCGCAACGCCGGGGATTGGGGACCCCCAAGCCCCAGTGCCGGGCTCACCCTGCCGCCCCGCCCCTCCGGGCCGCTAGTAGCGCCGCTGGTCATTCAGGGCAGGAGACCGGGTTGGGCCCTCTGAACCCCCGATGACCTTCGAAGGCCCCCCGTGCCAAAACGCTTGGGTCCACATTCTTGCTCTCAAGCGCCCTCACCTGGGTCCACCCCTCCGCTCGCCTCACAGCCGGCGGATCGGGCCTGCTGGCCCCCTGGGGGCTAACAATAACCCTTGGTCGGCCCCCTAGAGCCCTTCCAAAGGGGTCTGGCGCCCCAACGCCGAGGACTGGGGACCCCCAAGCCCCAGCGCCCAAGTCACCCTAACACCCCTCCTCCACCCGGGCCGCTAGGGGAGCCGCCGGTCATTCAGGGCAGAAGAACGTACAGGGCCCTCCAAGCCCCCAGCGACTTTCGAAGGACCCCCGCGCCAAAACGCCTGAGCCCACGCTCCCGCTCGCCAGCGGCCTCACCTCCGCCCGCCTCTCCGCTTGCCGCAGAGCTGGCGGATCGGGCTTCCGGCCTCCTGGGGGCTAAATCTAACCCTAGCTCCATCCCTCGAGGGGCCCTTCCCAAGGGGCCTGGTGCCGCAACGCCAGGGATTCGGGACCCACAAGCCCCAGCGCCAGACTCACCTTCCCGCCCCGCTGCCACCCGGGCCTCTAGGGGCACCGCCGGTCATCCAGGGCGGGAGAACGGGCAGGGTGCTCCGAGCCCCTGGTGACCTTCAAAGGCCCCCGCACCAAAACGCTTGGGCCCACGCTCCTGCTCTTCAGCGCCCTCACCTCGGCCTGCCCCTCCGCTCGCCACACAGCTGGCAGATCGGGCCTGCCGGCCTCCTGGGGGCTAACCCTAACCCTAGCTCACCCTCGGAGGGGCTCATCCCAAGGTGCCTGGAGCGGCAATGCCGGGCATTGGAGACCCACGAGCCACAGTGCTGGACTCACCGTGCTGCCCCGCCGCCACACAGGCCGCTAGTGGCACCACCGGTCATTCAGGGCGGGAGAACGGG
This sequence comes from Ursus arctos, assembly GCF_023065955.2. Lineage (NCBI taxonomy): Eukaryota > Metazoa > Chordata > Mammalia > Carnivora > Ursidae > Ursus > Ursus arctos. The sequence goes on from NW_026623096.1 coordinate 143,420, forward strand.
AAGGGCCCTTGGAGCCCCCGGCCTCTTTCGAAGGCCCCCCGCGCCAGAAAGCTTGCGCCTACTCTCCCGGTAGCCAGTGCCCTCACCTCGGCCCGCCCCTCCGCTCGCCGCACAGCCGGCGGATAGGGCCCGCCAGCCTCCTGGGGGCTAACCCTATCCCTACGTCGGCCCCCGAGAGGCCCCTCCCAACGGGCCTGGCACCGCAACACCGGGCTTGGGGACCGCTAGCCCCAGCATCCGACTCACCATGCTCCCCCGCCGGCAACTGACCCACTAGGGGCACCGCCGGACATTCAGTGCGGGAGAACGGGCAGGGCTTCTTGAGCCCCGGCGACCTTCGAAGGCCCCCCGCGCCAAAACTCATGGGCCTACGCTACCGCTCGCCAGCGCCCTCACCTCGGCCCTCCCCTCTGCTCACCGCACAGCCGGTGGATTGGGCCTGCGGCCTCCTGGGGGCTAACCATAACCCTAGGTCAGCCTCCGAGGGGCCCCTGCGAAGGGGCCTGGTGCCGCAACACCGGGAATTGGGAACTCCCCAACCCCAGCGACGGACTCACCCTGTCACCCTGCCGCCACCCGGGCCCCAGGGGCGCTGCAGGTCATTCAGGGCGGGAAAACGGGCAGGGTCCTCCGTTCCCCCGGCGACCTTCAAAGGCTTCCCGCGCCAAAACGCTTCGGCCTAGCTCCCGCTCGCCCGCGCCCTCCCCTCGGCCCTCCCCTCACTCGCCGCACAGCTAGCACATCGGGCCTGCCGGCCTCCTGGGGGCTAACTGTAACCTTAGGTCGGCCCCCGAGGGGCCACTACCAAGGGTCTGCCCCCGCAACGCCGGGGATTGGGGACCCCCAAGCCCCAGTGCCGGGCTCACCCTGCCGCCCCGCCCCTCCGGGCCGTTAGTAGCGCCGCTGGTCATTCAGGGCAGGAGACCGGGTTGGGCCCTCTGAACCCCCGATGACCTTCGAAGGCCCCCCGTGCCAAAACGCTTGGGTCCACATTCTTGCTCTCAAGCGCCCTCACCTGGGTCCACCCCTCCGCTCGCCTCACAGCCGGCGGATCAGGCCTGCTGGCCCCCTGGGGGCTAACAATAACCCTTGGTCGGCCCCCTAGAGCCCTTCCAAAGGGGTCTGGCGCTCCAACGCCGAGGACTGGGGACCCCCAAGCCCCAGCGCCCAAGTCACCCTAACACCCCTCCTCCACCCGGGCCGCTAGGGGAGCCGCCGGTCATTCAGGGCAGAAGAACGTACAGGGCCCTCCAAGCCCCCAGCGACTTTCGAAGGACCCCCGCGCCAAAACGCCTGAGCCCACGCTCCCGCTCGCCAGCGGCCTCACCTCCGCCCGCCTCTCCGCTTGCCGCAGAGCTGGCGGATCGGGCTTCCGGCCTCCTGGGGGCTAAATCTAACCATAGGTCGGCCCCCTAGGGGCCCCAGCAAGGGGCCTAGAGCCGCAACACCGGGGATTGGAGAACCCCGAGCTCCAGCGCTGGACACAACCGGCTGCCCCGCTGCCACATGGGCCACTAGGGGCGCTGCCGGTCATTCAGGGCGGGACAACGGGCAGGGCCCTCAGAGCCTCTGGCGACATTCGAAGGCCCCCCGCGCCAAAACGCTTGGGCCCACGCTCCTGCTCACAAGCGCCCTCACCTCGGCCTGCCCCTCTGCTCACCACACAGCCGGCGGATCGGGCCTGCCGGCCTCCTCGGAGCTAACCCTAACCCTAGGTGAGTCCCCGAGGGGCCCCTCCCAAGGGGCATGGCGCCAAAACGCCGGGGATTGGGAACCCCTGAGTCCCAGCGCCCGACTCACCCTACCGCCCCTCCTCCACCAGGGCTTTTAGGGGAGCCGCCCGTCATTCAGGGCGGGAGAACGGGCAGGGCCGTCCGAACCCCTGGCGACATTCGAAGGACCCCCGCGCCAAAATGACTGGGCCCACTCTCCAGACTGCCAGCGGCCTCACCTCCGACCACCCCTCCACTCACCGCAGAGCTGGCGGATCGGGCCTGCGGGCCTCCTGGGGGCTAAGCCTAACCATATGTCGGCCCCCGAGGGGCCCCTAGCAAGGGGCCTGGAGTCGTAACGCCGGGGATTGGGGACCCCTGAACCCCAGTGCCGGACTCACCCGGCCGCCCCGCTGCCACCTGCACCACTAGGAGCGCCACCGGTCATTCAGTGCGGGAGAACGGGCAGGGTCCTCCGATCCCCCCACGACCTTCGAAGGGCCCCCCGCACCAAAACACTTGACCCACGCTCCCGCTAGCCAGCGCCCTCACCTCGGCCCGCCCCTCCGCTCGCCGCACAGCCGTAGGATCGGGCCTGTCAGCCCCCTGGGTGTAACCCTAACCCTAGGTCTGGCCCCACGGGGCCCCTCCCAAGGGGCCTGGCATCGCAATGCCGGGGATTGGGGACCCCCGAGCACCAGTGCTGGACTCTCCCTGCCACCCCACCACCATCCAGTCCGCTAGGGGCGCCGCCGGTCATTCAGTGCTGGAGAACAGGCAGGGCCCTCTGAGCCCCCGCGACCTTCGTAGGCCCCTCGCGCCAAAATGCTTGGGCCCACGCTCCCACTCGCCAGCGCCCTCTACTCGGCCCGCCCCTCCACTCGATGAACAGCTAGCGGATCAGGCCTGCCTGTTTCCTGGGGGCTAACACTATCCCTAGGTCAGACCCCAAGGGGCCACTTCCAAAGGCCTGGTGCCACAACGCCGGGGATTGGTGACCCCCAAGCCTCAGCGCCGGAGTCACCCTTCCGCCCCACAGCTACCGGGCCAGTAGGGACGCCACCAGTCATTCAGAGCGGGAGAATGGGCAGGGCCCTCCGAGCCCCTGGCGACCTTTGAGGCCCCCCACGCCAAAACGCTTGGGCCCACGCTCCCGCTAGCAAGCGCCCTCACCTCGGTCCGCCCCCCCTCTCGCCGCACAGACAGCGGATTGGTCCTGCCAGCCTCCTGGGAACTAACCCTAACTCTAGGTCTGCTCACGAGGGGCCCCTCCCAAGGGGCCTGGCGATGCCACGCCGGGGATTGGGGACCCTCAAGCCCCAGCGCATTACTTACCCTGCCGCCCTGCCGCCACCCGGGCTGCTAGGGGCGCCACCGGTTATTTAGGGCGGGAGAACGGGCAGGGCCCTCCGAGCCCCCAGTGACCTTTGAAGGCCCCCCGTGACAAAACGCTTGGGCCTAGGCTCCTGCTCGCCAGCACCCTCTCCTCAGCCCGCCCCTCCGCTCGCCGCACAGCCGGCAGATCGGGACTGCCGGCCTCCTGGGGCTAACCCTAACCCTTGGTCGGCTCCCGAGGGGCCCATCCCAAGGGGCCTGGCGCCGCCACGCGGGTGATTGGGGACCCCCGAGCACCAGGGCTGAACTCACCCTGCCGCCCCGCTGCGACCCGGATCGCTAGGGGCACCGTCTTCATTCGGGGCTGGGGAACGGGCAGGGCCCTCTGAGCCCCCGGTGACCTTCGAAGGCCCGACACGCCAAAACGCTTGGGCTCCCGCTCCCGCTCGCCAGCGCCCTCACCTCGCCCCGCCCCTCCGTTCTCTGCACAGCCGGCGGATCGGGCCCCGGCCTCCTTTGGGCTAACCTCAACCCTAGGTCGGCCCCCGAGGGACCCCTCCCAAGGGGCCAGGCGCCGCCACGCCGGGGCATTTGGACCCCTGAGCCCTACTCCAGACTCACCCTGCCGCCCCGCCGCCACCCGGGACGCTAGGGGCGCCACCGGTCATTCAGGGAGGGAGTACGGGCAGGGCCCTCCGAGCCCCCGATGACCTTCGAAGGCCCCCCGCACCAAAACGCTTGGGCCTAAGCTCCCGCTCGCCAGCGCCCTCACCTCGGCTCACCCCTCCCCTCGCCGCACAGCCGGCCAATCGGGCCTGCCGGCCTCCTTTGGGCTAACGATAACCCTAGCTCGGCCCCCGAGGGACCCCTCCCAAGGGGCCTGGCAATGCCACGCCGGGTATTGGGGACCCCCGAGCCCGAGCTCCGGACTCACCCTGCCTCCCCGCCGCCACCCTGGCCGCTAGGGAGCCGCCGGGCATTCAGGGCGGGAGAACTTGCTGGGCCCTCTGAGCCCCCGGTGAGCTTCGAAGGCCCCCCATGCCAAAACGCTTGGGCCCACGCTCCCGCTTGCCAGCGCATTCACGTCGGCCCACCCCTCCGCTCGCTGCACAGCCGGCGGATTGGGCCCGCCGGCCTCCTTTGGGCTAACACTCACCATATGTCGGCCCCCGAGGGACCCCTCCCAAGTGCCTGGAGCCACCGCGCCGGGGATCGGGGACCACTGAGCCCCAGCTCCAGACTCATCCTGCCGACACGCCGCCACCCTGGCCGCTAGGGGCGCCACCGGTCATTTAGGGTGTGAGAATGGGCAGGGCCCTCCAAGCCCCCAGCGACAATCCAAGGCCCCCCGTGCCAAAACGCCTGGGCCCACGCTCCCCCTCGCCAGCGCCCTCACCTCGGCCGCCCCTCTGCTCGCCGCACAGCCGGCGGTTCGGGCCTGCCGGCCTCCTTTGGGCTAACCCTAAACCTAGGTCGGCCCCAGAGGAGCCCCTCCCAAGGGGCCTGGCGCCGCCACGCTGGGGATTGGGGACACCCGAACCCCACCGCCGGACGCACTCTGCCGCTCCTCACCACCCGGCCCGCTAGGGGCGCCGTCCTCATTCAGGGCGTTAGAACGGGCAGGGCCCCCCGAGCCCCCGGCGACCTTCGAAGGTCCCCCGCGACAAAACGCTTGGGGCCATGCTCCCGCTCGCCAGCGCCCTCACCTCGGCTAGCCCCTCCGCATGTGGCAGAGCTGGCGGATCGGGCCTGCCAGCCTCCTGGGGGCTAACCCGAACCCTAGGTCGGCCCCCAAGGGGCCCCTCCCAAGGGGCCTATCGCTACAATGCCTGGGATTGGTGACCCCCGAGTCCAAGCGCTGGACTCACCGTGCCGCCCCGCCGCCACCCGGGCCGGTAGGAGAGCTGTCGGTCATTCAGGGCAGAACAACGGACAGGGCCCTCGGAGCCCCCAGCGCCGTTTGAAGGCCCTCCGCGCCAAAACCCTTGGGCCCACGCTCCCGCTCGCCAGCACCATCACTTCAGCCCACCCTCCGCTCCCTGCACAGCCGGCGGATTGGGCCTGACGGCCTCCTGGGGGCTAACCCTAACCCAAGCTCGATCCCTCGAGGGGCCCATCCCAAGGGGCCTGGTGCCGCAACGCCAGGGATTCGGGACCCACAAGCCCCAGCGCCAGACTCACCCTCCCGCCCCGCTGCCACCCGGGCCTCTAGGGGCACCGCCGGTCATCCAGGGCGGGAGAACGGGCAGGGCTTCTTGAGCCCCGGCGACCTTCGAAGGCCCCCGCGCCAAAACTCATGGGCCTACGCTACCGCTCGCCAGCGCCCTCACCTCGGCCCTCCCCTCTGCTCACCGCACAGCCGGTGGATTGGGCCTGCGGCCTCCTGGGGGCTAACCATAACCCTAGGTCAGCCTCCGAGGGGCCCCTGCGAAGGGGCCTGGTGCCGCAACACCGGGAATTGGGAACTCCCCAACCCCAGCGACGGACTCACCCTGTCACCCTGCCGCCACCCGGGCCCCAGGGGCGCTGCAGGTCATTCAGGGCGGGAAAACGGGCAGGGTCCTCCGATCCCCCGGCGACCTTCAAAGGCTTCCCGCGCCAAAACGCTTCGGCCTAGCTCCCGCTCGCCCGCGCCCTCCCCTCGGCCCTCCCCTCACTCGCCGCACAGCTAGCACATCGGGCCTGCCGGCCTCCTGGGGGCTAACTGTAACCTTAGGTCGGCCCCCGAGGGGCCACTACCAAGGGTCTGCCCCCGCAACGCCGGGGATTGGGGACCCCCAAGCCCCAGTGCCGGGCTCACCCTGCCGCCCCGCCCCTCCGGGCCGCTAGTAGCGCCGCTGGTCATTCAGGGCAGGAGACCGGGTTGGGCCCTCTGAACCCCCGATGACCTTCGAAGGCCCCCCGTGCCAAAACGCTTGGGTCCACATTCTTGCTCTCAAGCGCCCTCACCTGGGTCCACCCCTCCGCTCGCCTCACAGCCGGCGGATCGGGCCTGCTGGCCCCCTGGGGGCTAACAATAACCCTTGGTCGGCCCCCTAGAGCCCTTCCAAAGGGGTCTGGCGCCCCAACGCCGAGGATTGGGGACCCCCAAGCCCCAGCGCCCAAGTCACCCTAACACCCCTCCTCCACCCGGGCCGCTAGGGGAGCCGCCGGTCATTCAGGGCAGAAGAACGTACAGGGCCCTCCAAGCCCCCAGCGACTTTCGAAGGACCCCCGCGCCAAAACGCCTGAGCCCACGCTCCCGCTCGCCAGCGGCCTCACCTCCGCCCGCCTCTCCGCTTGCCGCAGAGCTGGCGGATCGGGCTTCCGGCCTCCTGGGGGCTAAATCTAACCCTAGCTCCATCCCTCGAGGGGCCCCTCCCAAGGGGCCTGGTGCCGCAACGCCAGGGATTCGGGACCCACAAGCCCCAGCGCCAGACTCACCTTCCCGCCCCGCTGCCACCCGGGCCTCTAGGGGCACCGCCGGTCATCCAGGGCGGGAGAACGGGCAGGGTGCTCCGAGCCCCTGGTGACCTTCAAAGGCCCCCGCACCAAAACGCTTGGGCCCACGCTCCTGCTCTTCAGCGCCCTCACCTCGGCCTGCCCCTCCGCTCGCCACACAGCTGGCAGATCGGGCCTGCCGGCCTCCTGGGGGCTAACCCTAACCCTAGCTCACCCTCGGAGGGGCTCATCCCAAGGTGCCTGGAGCGGCAATGCCGGGCATTGGAGACCCACGAGCCACAGTGCTGGACTCACCGTGCTGCCCCGCCGCCACACAGGCCGCTAGTGGCACCACCGGTCATTCAGGGCGGGAGAACGGGAAGGGCCCTTGGAGCCCCCGGCCTCTTTCGAAGGCCCCCCGCGCCAGAAAGCTTGCGCCTACTCTCCCGGTAGCCAGTGCCCTCACCTCGGCCCGCCCCTCCGCTCGCCGCACAGCCGGCGGATAGGGCCCGCCAGCCTCCTGGGGGCTAACCCTATCCCTACGTCGGCCCCCGAGAGGCCCCTCCCAACGGGCCTGGCACCGCAACACCGGGCTTGGGGACCGCTAGCCCCAGCATCCGACTCACCATGCTCCCCCGCCGGCAACTGACCCACTAGGGGCACCGCCGGACATTCAGTGCGGGAGAACGGGCAGGGCTTCTTGAGCCCCGGCGACCTTCGAAGGCCCCCCGCGCCAAAACTCATGGGCCTACGCTACCGCTCGCCAGCGCCCTCACCTCGGCCCTCCCCTCTGCTCACCGCACAGCCGGTGGATTGGGCCTGCGGCCTCCTGGGGGCTAACCATAACCCTAGGTCAGCCTCCGAGGGGCCCCTGCGAAGGGGCCTGGTGCCGCAACACCGGGAATTGGGAACTCCCCAACCCCAGCGACGGACTCACCCTGTCACCCTGCCGCCACCCGGGCCCCAGGGGCGCTGCAGGTCATTCAGGGCGGGAAAACGGGCAGGGTCCTCCGATCCCCCGGCGACCTTCGAAGGCTTCCCGCGCCAAAACGCTTCGGCCTAGCTCCCGCTCGCCCGCGCCCTCCCCTCGGCCCTCCCCTCACTCGCCGCACAGCTAGCACGTCGGGCCTGCCGGCCTCCTGGGGGCTAACTGTAACCTTAGGTCGGCCCCCGAGGGGCCACTACCAAGGGTCTGCCCCCGCAACGCCGGGGATTGGGGACCCCCAAGCCCCAGTGCCGGGCTCACCCTGCCGCCCCGCCCCTCCGGGCCGCTAGTAGCGCCGCTGGTCATTCAGGGCAGGAGACCGGGTTGGGCCCTCTGAACCCCCGATGACCTTCGAAGGCCCCCCGTGCCAAAACGCTTGGGTCCACATTCTTGCTCTCAAGCGCCCTCACCTGGGTCCACCCCTCCGCTCGCCTCACAGCCGGCGGATCGGGCCTGCTGGCCCCCTGGGGGCTAACAATAACCCTTGGTCGGCCCCCTAGAGCCCTTCCAAAGGGGTCTGGCGCCCCAACGCCGAGGATTGGGGACCCCCAAGCCCCAGCGCCCAAGTCACCCTAACACCCCTCCTCCACCCGGGCCGCTAGGGGAGCCGCCGGTCATTCAGGGCAGAAGAACGTACAGGGCCCTCCAAGCCCCCAGCGACTTTCGAAGGACCCCCGCGCCAAAACGCCTGAGCCCACGCTCCCGCTCGCCAGCGGCCTCACCTCCGCCCGCCTCTCCGCTTGCCGCAGAGCTGGCGGATCGGGCTTCCGGCCTCCTGGGGGCTAAATCTAACCCTAGCTCCATCCCTCGAGGGGCCCCTCCCAAGGGGCCTGGTGCCGCAACGCCAGGGATTCGGGACCCACAAGCCCCAGCGCCAGACTCACCTTCCCGCCCCGCTGCCACCCGGGCCTCTAGGGGCACCGCCGGTCATCCAGGGCGGGAGAACGGGCAGGGTGCTCCGAGCCCCTGGTGACCTTCAAAGGCCCCCGCACCAAAACGCTTGGGCCCACGCTCCTGCTCTTCAGCGCCCTCACCTCGGCCTGCCCCTCCGCTCGCCACACAGCTGGCAGATCGGGCCTGCCGGCCTCCTGGGGGCTAACCCTAACCCTAGCTCCACCTCGGAGGGGCTCATCCCAAGGTGCCTGGAGCGGCAATGCCGGGCATTGGAGACCCACGAGCCACAGTGCTGGACTCACCGTGCTGCCCCGCCGCCACACAGGCCGCTAGTGGCACCACCGGTCATTCAGGGCGGGAGAACGGGAAGGGCCCTTGGAGCCCCCGGCCTCTTTCGAAGGCCCCCCGCGCCAGAATGCTTGCGCCCACTCTCCCGGTAGCCAGTGCCCTCACCTCGGCCCGCCCCTCCGCTCGCCGCACAGCCGGCGGATAGGGCCCGCCAGCCTCCTGGGGGCTAACCCTATCCCTACGTCGGCCCCCGAGAGGCCCCTCCCAACGGGCCTGGCACCGCAACACCGGGCTTGGGGACCGCTAGCCCCAGCATCCGACTCACCATGCTCCCCCGCCGGCAACTGACCCACTAGGGGCACCGCCGGACATTCAGTGCGGGAGAACGGGCAGGGCTTCTTGAGCCCCGGCGACCTTCAAAGGCCCCCCGCGCCAAAACTCATGGGCCTACGCTACCGCTCGCCAGCGCCCTCACCTCGGCCCTCCCCTCTGCTCACCGCACAGCCGGTGGATTGGGCCTGCGGCCTCCTGGGGGCTAACCATAACCCTAGGTCAGCCTCCGAGGGGCCCCTGCGAAGGGGCCTGGTGCCGCAACACCGGGAATTGGGAACTCCCCAACCCCAGCGACGGACTCACCCTGTCACCCTGCCGCCACCCGGGCCCCAGGGGCGCTGCAGGTCATTCAGGGCGGGAAAACGGGCAGGGTCCTCCGATCCCCCGGCGACCTTCGAAGGCTTCCCGCGCCAAAACGCTTCGGCCAAGCTCCCGCTCGCCCGCGCCCTCCCCTCGGCCCTCCCCTCACTCGCCGCACAGCTAGCACGTCGGGCCTGCCGGCCTCCTGGGGGCTAACTGTAACCTTAGGTCGGCCCCCGAGGGGCCACTACCAAGGGTCTGCCCCCGCAACGCCGGGGATTGGGGACCCCCAAGCCCCAGTGCCGGGCTCACCCTGCCGCCCCGCCCCTCCGGGCCGCTAGTAGCGCCGCTGGTCATTCAGGGCAGGAGACCGGGTTGGGCCCTCTGAACCCCCGATGACCTTCGAAGGCCCCCCGTGCCAAAACGCTTGGGTCCACATTCTTGCTCTCAAGCGCCCTCACCTGGGTCCACCCCTCCGCTCGCCTCACAGCCGGCGGATCGGGCCTGCTGGCCCCCTGGGGGCTAACAATAACCCTTGGTCGGCCCCCTAGAGCCCTTCCAAAGGGGTCTGGCGCCCCAACGCCGAGGATTGGGGACCCCCAAGCCCCAGCGCCCAAGTCACCCTAACACCCCTCCTCCACCCGGGCCGCTAGGGGAGCCGCCGGTCATTCAGGGCAGAAGAACGTACAGGGCCCTCCAAGCCCCCAGCGACTTTCGAAGGACCCCCGCGCCAAAACGCCTGAGCCCACGCTCCCGCTCGCCAGCGGCCTCACCTCCGCCCGCCTCTCCGCTTGCCGCAGAGCTGGCGGATCGGGCTTCCGGCCTCCTGGGGGCTAAATCTAACCATAGGTCGGCCCCCTAGGGGCCCCAGCAAGGGGCCTAGAGCCGCAACACCGGGGATTGGAGAACCCCGAGCTCCAGCGCTGGACACAACCGGCTGCCCCGCTGCCACATGGGCCACTAGGGGCGCTGCCGGTCATTCAGGGCGGGACAACGGGCAGGGCCCTCAGAGCCTCTGGCGACATTCGAAGGCCCCCCGCGCCAAAACGCTTGGGCCCACGCTCCTGCTCACAAGCGCCCTCACCTCGGCCTGCCCCTCTGCTCACCACACAGCCGGCGGATCGGGCCTGCCGGCCTCCTCGGAGCTAACCCTAACCCTAGGTGAGTCCCCGAGGGGCCCCTCCCAAGGGGCATGGCGCCAAAACGCCGGGGATTGGGAACCCCTGAGTCCCAGCGCCCGACTCACCCTACCGCCCCTCCTCCACCAGGGCTTTTAGGGGAGCCGCCCGTCATTCAGGGCGGGAGAACGGGCAGGGCCGTCCGAACCCCTGGCGACATTCGAAGGACCCCCGCGCCAAAATGACTGGGCCCACTCTCCAGACTGCCAGCGGCCTCACCTCCGACCACCCCTCCACTCACCGCAGAGCTGGCGGATCGGGCCTGCGGGCCTCCTGGGGGCTAAGCCTAACCATATGTCGGCCCCCGAGGGGCCCCTAGCAAGGGGCCTGGAGTCGTAACGCCGGGGATTGGGGACCCCTGAACCCCAGTGCCGGACTCACCCGGCCGCCCCGCTGCCACCTGCACCACTAGGAGCGCCACCGGTCATTCAGTGCGGGAGAACGGGCAGGGTCCTCCGATCCCCCCACGACCTTCGAAGGGCCCCCCGCACCAAAACACTTGACCCACGCTCCCGCTAGCCAGCGCCCTCACCTCGGCCCGCCCCTCCGCTCGCCGCACAGCCGTAGGATCGGGCCTGTCAGCCCCCTGGGTGTAACCCTAACCCTAGGTCTGGCCCCACGGGGCCCCTCCCAAGGGGCCTGGCATCGCAATGCCGGGGATTGGGGACCCCCGAGCACCAGTGCTGGACTCTCCCTGCCACTCCACCACCATCCAGTCCGCTAGGGGCGCCGCCGGTCATTCAGTGCTGGAGAACAGGCAGGGCCCTCTGAGCCCCCGCGACCTTCGTAGGCCCCTCGCGCCAAAATGCTTGGGCCCACGCTCCCACTCGCCAGCGCCCTCTACTCGGCCCGCCCCTCCACTCGATGAACAGCTAGCGGATCAGGCCTGCCTGTTTCCTGGGGGCTAACACTATCCCTAGGTCAGACCCCAAGGGGCCACTTCCAAAGGCCTGGTGCCACAACGCCGGGGATTGGTGACCCCCAAGCCTCAGCGCCGGAGTCACCCTTCCGCCCCACAGCTACCGGGCCAGTAGGGACGCCACCAGTCATTCAGAGCGGGAGAATGGGCAGGGCCCTCCGAGCCCCTGGCGACCTTTGAGGCCCCCCACGCCAAAACGCTTGGGCCCACGCTCCCGCTAGCAAGCGCCCTCACCTCGGTCCGCCCCCCCTCTCGCCGCACAGACAGCGGATTGGTCCTGCCAGCCTCCTGGGAACTAACCCTAACTCTAGGTCTGCTCACGAGGGGCCCCTCCCAAGGGGCCTGGCGATGCCACGCCGGGGATTGGGGACCCTCAAGCCCCAGCGCATTACTTACCCTGCCGCCCTGCCGCCACCCGGGCTGCTAGGGGCGCCACCGGTTATTTAGGGCGGGAGAACGGGCAGGGCCCTCCGAGCCCCCAGTGACCTTTGAAGGCCCCCCGTGACAAAACGCTTGGGCCTAGGCTCCTGCTCGCCAGCACCCTCTCCTCAGCCCGCCCCTCCGCTCGCCGCACAGCCGGCAGATCGGGACTGCCGGCCTCCTGGGGCTAACCCTAACCCTAGGTCGGCTCCCGAGGGGCCCATCCCAAGGGGCCTGGCGCCGCCACGCGGGTGATTGGGGACCCCCGAGCACCAGGGCTGAACTCACCCTGCCGCCCCGCTGCGACCCGGATCGCTAGGGGCACCGTCCTCATTCGGGGCTGGGGAACGGGCAGGGCCCTCTGAGCCCCCGGTGACCTTCGAAGGCCCGACACGCCAAAACGCTTGGGCTCCCGCTCCCGCTCGCCAGCGCCCTCACCTCGCCCCGCCCCTCCGTTCTCTGCACAGCCGGCGGATCGGGCCCCGGCCTCCTTTGGGCTAACCTCAACCCTAGGTCGGCCCCCGAGGGACCCCTCCCAAGGGGCCAGGCGCCGCCACGCCGGGGCATTTGGACCCCTGAGCCCTACTCCAGACTCACCCTGCCGCCCCGCCGCCACCCGGGACGCTAGGGGCGCCACCGGTCATTCAGGGAGGGAGTACGGGCAGGGCCCTCCGAGCCCCCGATGACCTTCGAAGGCCCCCCGCACCAAAACGCTTGGGCCTAAGCTCCCGCTCGCCAGCGCCCTCACCTCGGCTCACCCCTCCCCTCGCCGCACAGCCGGCCAATCGGGCCTGCCGGCCTCCTTTGGGCTAACGATAACCCTAGCTCGGCCCCCGAGGGACCCCTCCCAAGGGGCCTGGCAATGCCACGCCGGGTATTGGGGACCCCCGAGCCCGAGCTCCGGACTCACCCTGCCTCCCCGCCGCCACCCTGGCCGCTAGGGAGCCGCCGGGCATTCAGGGCGGGAGAACTTGCTGGGCCCTCTGAGCCCCCGGTGAGCTTCGAAGGCCCCCCATGCCAAAACGCTTGGGCCCACGCTCCCGCTTGCCAGCGCATTCACGTCGGCCCACCCCTCCGCTCGCTGCACAGCCGGCGGATTGGGCCCGCCGGCCTCCTTTGGGCTAACACTCACCATATGTCGGCCCCCGAGGGACCCCTCCCAAGTGCCTGGAGCCACCGCGCCGGGGATCGGGGACCACTGAGCCCCAGCTCCAGACTCATCCTGCCGACACGCCGCCACCCTGGCCGCTAGGGGCGCCACCGGTCATTTAGGGTGTGAGAATGGGCAGGGCCCTCCAAGCCCCCAGCGACAATCCAAGGCCCCCCGTGCCAAAACGCCTGGGCCCACGCTCCCCCTCGCCAGCGCCCTCACCTCGGCCGCCCCTCTGCTCGCCGCACAGCCGGCGGTTCGGGCCTGCCGGCCTCCTTTGGGCTAACCCTAAACCTAGGTCGGCCCCAGAGGAGCCCCTCCCAAGGGGCCTGGCGCCGCCACGCTGGGGATTGGGGACACCCGAACCCCACCGCCGGACGCACTCTGCCGCTCCTCACCACCCGGCCCGCTAGGGGCGCCGTCCTCATTCAGGGCGTTAGAACGGGCAGGGCCCCCCGAGCCCCCGGCGACCTTCGAAGGTCCCCCGCGACAAAACGCTTGGGGCCATGCTCCCGCTCGCCAGCGCCCTCACCTCGGCTAGCCCCTCCGCATGTGGCAGAGCCGGCGGATCGGGCCTGCCAGCCTCCTGGGGGCTAACCCGAACCCTAGGTCGGCCCCCAAGGGGCCCCTCCCAAGGGGCCTATCGCTACAATGCCTGGGATTGGTGACCCCCGAGTCCAAGCGCTGGACTCACCGTGCCGCCCCGCCGCCACCCGGGCCGGTAGGAGAGCTGTCGGTCATTCAGGGCAGAACAACGGACAGGGCCCTCGGAGCCCCCAGCGCCGTTTGAAGGCCCTCCGCGCCAAAACCCTTGGGCCCACGCTCCCGCTCGCCAGCACCATCACTTCAGCCCACCCTCCGCTCCCTGCACAGCCGGCGGATTGGGCCTGACGGCCTCCTGGGGGCTAACCCTAACCCAAGCTCGATCCCTCGAGGGGCCCATCCCAAGGGGCCTGGTGCCGCAACGCCAGGGATTCGGGACCCACAAGCCCCTACGCCAGACTCACCCTCCCGCCCCGCTGCCACCCGGGCCTCTAGGGGCACCGCCGGTCATCCAGGGCGGGAGAACGGGCAGGGCTTCTTGAGCCCCGGCGACCTTCGAAGGCCCCCGCGCCAAAACTCATGGGCCTACGCTACCGCTCGCCAGCGCCCTCACCTCGGCCCTCCCCTCTGCTCACCGCACAGCCGGTGGATTGGGCCTGCGGCCTCCTGGGGGCTAACCATAACCCTAGGTCAGCCTCCGAGGGGCCCCTGCGAAGGGGCCTGGTGCCGCAACACCGGGAATTGGGAACTCCCCAACCCCAGCGACGGACTCACCCTGTCACCCTGCCGCCACCCGGGCCCCAGGGGCGCTGCAGGTCATTCAGGGCGGGAAAACGGGCAGGGTCCTCCGATCCCCCGGCGACCTTCAAAGGCTTCCCGCGCCAAAACGCTTCGGCCTAGCTCCCGCTCGCCCGCGCCCTCCCCTCGGCCCTCCCCTCACTCGCCGCACAGCTAGCACATCGGGCCTGCCGGCCTCCTGGGGGCTAACTGTAACCTTAGGTCGGCCCCCGAGGGGCCACTACCAAGGGTCTGCCCCCGCAACGCCGGGGATTGGGGACCCCCAAGCCCCAGTGCCGGGCTCACCCTGCCGCCCCGCCCCTCCGGGCCGCTAGTAGCGCCGCTGGTCATTCAGGGCAGGAGACCGGGTTGGGCCCTCTGAACCCCCGATGACCTTCGAAGGCCCCCCGTGCCAAAACGCTTGGGTCCACATTCTTGCTCTCAAGCGCCCTCACCTGGGTCCACCCCTCCGCTCGCCTCACAGCCGGCGGATCGGGCCTGCTGGCCCCCTGGGGGCTAACAATAACCCTTGGTCGGCCCCCTAGAGCCCTTCCAAAGGGGTCTGGCGCCCCAACGCCGAGGATTGGGGACCCCCAAGCCCCAGCGCCCAAGTCACCCTAACACCCCTCCTCCACCCGGGCCGCTAGGGGAGCCGCCGGTCATTCAGGGCAGAAGAACGTACAGGGCCCTCCAAGCCCCCAGCGACTTTCGAAGGACCCCCGCGCCAAAACGCCTGAGCCCACGCTCCCGCTCGCCAGCGGCCTCACCTCCGCCCGCCTCTCCGCTTGCCGCAGAGCTGGCGGATCGGGCTTCCGGCCTCCTGGGGGCTAAATCTAACCCTAGCTCCATCCCTCGAGGGGCCCCTCCCAAGGGGCCTGGTGCCGCAACGCCAGGGATTCGGGACCCACAAGCCCCAGCGCCAGACTCACCTTCCCGCCCCGCTGCCACCCGGGCCTCTAGGGGCACCGCCGGTCATCCAGGGCGGGAGAACGGGCAGGGTGCTCCGAGCCCCTGGTGACCTTCAAAGGCCCCCGCACCAAAACGCTTGGGCCCACGCTCCTGCTCTTCAGCGCCCTCACCTCGGCCTGCCCCTCCGCTCGCCACACAGCTGGCAGATCGGGCCTGCCGGCCTCCTGGGGGCTAACCCTAACCCTAGCTCACCCTCGGAGGGGCTCATCCCAAGGTGCCTGGAGCGGCAATGCCGGGCATTGGAGACCCACGAGCCACAGTGCTGGACTCACCGTGCTGCCCCGCCGCCACACAGGCCGCTAGTGGCACCACCGGTCATTCAGGGCGGGAGAACGGGAAGGGCCCTTGGAGCCCCCGGCCTCTTTCGAAGGCCCCCCGCGCCAGAAAGCTTGCGCCTACTCTCCCGGTAGCCAGTGCCCTCACCTCGGCCCGCCCCTCCGCTCGCCGCACAGCCGGCGGATAGGGCCCGCCAGCCTCCTGGGGGCTAACCCTATCCCTACGTCGGCCCCCGAGAGGCCCCTCCCAACGGGCCTGGCACCGCAACACCGGGCTTGGGGACCGCTAGCCCCAGCATCCGACTCACCATGCTCCCCCGCCGGCAACTGACCCACTAGGGGCACCGCCGGACATTCAGTGCGGGAGAACGGGCAGGGCTTCTTGAGCCCCGGCGACCTTCGAAGGCCCCCCGCGCCAAAACTCATGGGCCTACGCTACCGCTCGCCAGCGCCCTCACCTCGGCCCTCCCCTCTGCTCACCGCACAGCCGGTGGATTGGGCCTGCGGCCTCCTGGGGGCTAACCATAACCCTAGGTCAGCCTCCGAGGGGCCCCTGCGAAGGGGCCTGGTGCCGCAACACCGGGAATTGGGAACTCCCCAACCCCAGCGACGGACTCACCCTGTCACCCTGCCGCCACCCGGGCCCCAGGGGCGCTGCAGGTCATTCAGGGCGGGAAAACGGGCAGGGTCCTCCGATCCCCCGGCGACCTTCGAAGGCTTCCCGCGCCAAAACGCTTCGGCCTAGCTCCCGCTCGCCCGCGCCCTCCCCTCGGCCCTCCCCTCACTCGCCGCACAGCTAGCACGTCGGGCCTGCCGGCCTCCTGGGGGCTAACTGTAACCTTAGGTCGGCCCCCGAGGGGCCACTACCAAGGGTCTGCCCCCGCAACGCCGGGGATTGGGGACCCCCAAGCCCCAGTGCCGGGCTCACCCTGCCGCCCCGCCCCTCCGGGCCGCTAGTAGCGCCGCTGGTCATTCAGGGCAGGAGACCGGGTTGGGCCCTCTGAACCCCCGATGACCTTCGAAGGCCCCCCGTGCCAAAACGCTTGGGTCCACATTCTTGCTCTCAAGCGCCCTCACCTGGGTCCACCCTCCGCTCGCCTCACAGCCGGCGGATCGGGCCTGCTGGCCCCCTGGGGGCTAACAATAACCCTTGGTCGGCCCCCTAGAGCCCTTCCAAAGGGGTCTGGCGCCCCAACGCCGAGGATTGGGGACCCCCAAGCCCCAGCGCCCAAGTCACCCTAACACCCCTCCTCCACCCGGGCCGCTAGGGGAGCCGCCGGTCATTCAGGGCAGAAGAACGTACAGGGCCCTCCAAGCCCCCAGCGACTTTCGAAGGACCCCCGCGCCAAAACGCCTGAGCCCACGCTCCCGCTCGCCAGCGGCCTCACCTCCGCCCGCCTCTCCGCTTGCCGCAGAGCTGGCGGATCGGGCTTCCGGCCTCCTGGGGGCTAAATCTAACCCTAGCTCCATCCCTCGAGGGGCCCCTCCCAAGGGGCCTGGTGCCGCAACGCCAGGGATTCGGGACCCACAAGCCCCAGCGCCAGACTCACCTTCCCGCCCCGCTGCCACCCGGGCCTCTAGGGGCACCGCCGGTCATCCAGGGCGGGAGAACGGGCAGGGTGCTCCGAGCCCCTGGTGACCTTCAAAGGCCCCCGCACCAAAACGCTTGGGCCCACGCTCCTGCTCTTCAGCGCCCTCACCTCGGCCTGCCCCTCCGCTCGCCACACAGCTGGCAGATCGGGCCTGCCGGCCTCCTGGGGGCTAACCCTAACCCTAGCTCCACCTCGGAGGGGCTCATCCCAAGGTGCCTGGAGCGGCAATGCCGGGCATTGGAGACCCACGAGCCACAGTGCTGGACTCACCGTGCTGCCCCGCCGCCACACAGGCCGCTAGTGGCACCACCGGTCATTCAGGGCGGGAGAACGGGAAGGGCCCTTGGAGCCCCCGGCCTCTTTCGAAGGCCCCCCGCGCCAGAATGCTTGCGCCCACTCTCCCGGTAGCCAGTGCCCTCACCTCGGCCCGCCCCTCCGCTCGCCGCACAGCCGGCGGATAGGGCCCGCCAGCCTCCTGGGGGCTAACCCTATCCCTACGTCGGCCCCCGAGAGGCCCCTCCCAACGGGCCTGGCACCGCAACACCGGGCTTGGGGACCGCTAGCCCCAGCATCCGACTCACCATGCTCCCCCGCCGGCAACTGACCCACTAGGGGCACCGCCGGACATTCAGTGCGGGAGAACGGGCAGGGCTTCTTGAGCCCCGGCGACCTTCAAAGGCCCCCCGCGCCAAAACTCATGGGCCTACGCTACCGCTCGCCAGCGCCCTCACCTCGGCCCTCCCCTCTGCTCACCGCACAGCCGGTGGATTGGGCCTGCGGCCTCCTGGGGGCTAACCATAACCCTAGGTCAGCCTCCGAGGGGCCCCTGCGAAGGGGCCTGGTGCCGCAACACCGGGAATTGGGAACTCCCCAACCCCAGCGACGGACTCACCCTGTCACCCTGCCGCCACCCGGGCCCCAGGGGCGCTGCAGGTCATTCAGGGCGGGAAAACGGGCAGGGTCCTCCGATCCCCCGGCGACCTTCGAAGGCTTCCCGCGCCAAAACGCTTCGGCCAAGCTCCCGCTCGCCCGCGCCCTCCCCTCGGCCCTCCCCTCACTCGCCGCACAGCTAGCACGTCGGGCCTGCCGGCCTCCTGGGGGCTAACTGTAACCTTAGGTCGGCCCCCGAGGGGCCACTACCAAGGGTCTGCCCCCGCAACGCCGGGGATTGGGGACCCCCAAGCCCCAGTGCCGGGCTCACCCTGCCGCCCCGCCCCTCCGGGCCGCTAGTAGCGCCGCTGGTCATTCAGGGCAGGAGACCGGGTTGGGCCCTCTGAACCCCCGATGACCTTCGAAGGCCCCCCGTGCCAAAACGCTTGGGTCCACATTCTTGCTCTCAAGCGCCCTCACCTGGGTCCACCCCTCCGCTCGCCTCACAGCCGGCGGATCGGGCCTGCTGGCCCCCTGGGGGCTAACAATAACCCTTGGTCGGCCCCCTAGAGCCCTTCCAAAGGGGTCTGGCGCCCCAACGCCGAGGATTGGGGACCCCCAAGCCCCAGCGCCCAAGTCACCCTAACACCCCTCCTCCACCCGGGCCGCTAGGGGAGCCGCCGGTCATTCAGGGCAGAAGAACGTACAGGGCCCTCCAAGCCCCCAGCGACTTTCGAAGGACCCCCGCGCCAAAACGCCTGAGCCCACGCTCCCGCTCGCCAGCGGCCTCACCTCCGCCCGCCTCTCCGCTTGCCGCAGAGCTGGCGGATCGGGCTTCCGGCCTCCTGGGGGCTAAATCTAACCCTAGCTCCATCCCTCGAGGGGCCCCTCCCAAGGGGCCTGGTGCCGCAACGCCAGGGATTCGGGACCCACAAGCCCCAGCGCCAGACTCACCTTCCCGCCCCGCTGCCACCCGGGCCTCTAGGGGCACCGCCGGTCATCCAGGGCGGGAGAACGGGCAGGGTGCTCCGAGCCCCTGGTGACCTTCAAAGGCCCCCGCACCAAAACGCTTGGGCCCACGCTCCTGCTCTTCAGCGCCCTCACCTCGGCCTGCCCCTCCGCTCGCCACACAGCTGGCAGATCGGGCCTGCCGGCCTCCTGGGGGCTAACCCTAACCCTAGCTCCACCTCGGAGGGGCTCATCCCAAGGTGCCTGGAGCGGCAATGCCGGGCATTGGAGACCCACGAGCCACAGTGCTGGACTCACCGTGCTGCCCCGCCGCCACACAGGCCGCTAGTGGCACCACCGGTCATTCAGGGCGGGAGAACGGGAAGGGCCCTTGGAGCCCCCGGCCTCTTTCGAAGGCCCCCCGCGCCAGAATGCTTGCGCCCACTCTCCCGGTAGCCAGTGCCCTCACCTCGGCCCGCCCCTCCGCTCGCCGCACAGCCGGCGGATAGGGCCCGCCAGCCTCCTGGGGGCTAACCCTATCCCTACGTCGGCCCCCGAGAGGCCCCTCCCAACGGGCCTGGCACCGCAACACCGGGCTTGGGGACCGCTAGCCCCAGCATCCGACTCACCATGCTCCCCCGCCGGCAACTGACCCACTAGGGGCACCGCCGGACATTCAGTGCGGGAGAACGGGCAGGGCTTCTTGAGCCCCGGCGACCTTCGAAGGCCCCCCGCGCCAAAACTCATGGGCCTACGCTACCGCTCGCCAGCGCCCTCACCTCGGCCCTCCCCTCTGCTCACCGCACAGCCGGTGGATTGGGCCTGCGGCCTCCTGGGGGCTAACCATAACCCTAGGTCAGCCTCCGAGGGGCCCCTGCGAAGGGGCCTGGTGCCGCAACACCGGGAATTGGGAACTCCCCAACCCCAGCGACGGACTCACCCTGTCACCCTGCCGCCACCCGGGCCCCAGGGGCGCTGCAGGTCATTCAGGGCGGGAAAACGGGCAGGGTCCTCCGATCCCCCGGCGACCTTCGAAGGCTTCCCGCGCCAAAACGCTTCGGCCAAGCTCCCGCTCGCCCGCGCCCTCCCCTCGGCCCTCCCCTCACTCGCCGCACAGCTAGCACGTCGGGCCTGCCGGCCTCCTGGGGGCTAACTGTAACCTTAGGTCGGCCCCCGAGGGGCCACTACCAAGGGTCTGCCCCCGCAACGCCGGGGATTGGGGACCCCCAAGCCCCAGTGCCGGGCTCACCCTGCCGCCCCGCCCCTCCGGGCCGCTAGTAGCGCCGCTGGTCATTCAGGGCAGGAGACCGGGTTGGGCCCTCTGAACCCCCGATGACCTTCGAAGGCCCCCCGTGCCAAAACGCTTGGGTCCACATTCTTGCTCTCAAGCGCCCTCACCTGGGTCCACCCCTCCGCTCGCCTCACAGCCGGCGGATCGGGCCTGCTGGCCCCCTGGGGGCTAACAATAACCCTTGGTCGGCCCCCTAGAGCCCTTCCAAAGGGGTCTGGCGCCCCAACGCCGAGGATTGGGGACCCCCAAGCCCCAGCGCCCAAGTCACCCTAACACCCCTCCTCCACCCGGGCCGCTAGGGGAGCCGCCGGTCATTCAGGGCAGAAGAACGTACAGGGCCCTCCAAGCCCCCAGCGACTTTCGAAGGACCCCCGCGCCAAAACGCCTGAGCCCACGCTCCCGCTCGCCAGCGGCCTCACCTCCGCCCGCCTCTCCGCTTGCCGCAGAGCTGGCGGATCGGGCTTCCGGCCTCCTGGGGGCTAAATCTAACCCTAGCTCCATCCCTCGAGGGGCCCCTCCCAAGGGGCCTGGTGCCGCAACGCCAGGGATTCGGGACCCACAAGCCCCAGCGCCAGACTCACCTTCCCGCCCCGCTGCCACCCGGGCCTCTAGGGGCACCGCCGGTCATCCAGGGCGGGAGAACGGGCAGGGTGCTCCGAGCCCCTGGTGACCTTCAAAGGCCCCCGCACCAAAACGCTTGGGCCCACGCTCCTGCTCTTCAGCGCCCTCACCTCGGCCTGCCCCTCCGCTCGCCACACAGCTGGCAGATCGGGCCTGCCGGCCTCCTGGGGGCTAACCCTAACCCTAGCTCACCCTCGGAGGGGCTCATCCCAAGGTGCCTGGAGCGGCAATGCCGGGCATTGGAGACCCACGAGCCACAGTGCTGGACTCACCGTGCTGCCCCGCCGCCACACAGGCCGCTAGTGGCACCACCGGTCATTCAGGGCGGGAGAACGGGAAGGGCCCTTGGAGCCCCCGGCCTCTTTCGAAGGCCCCCCGCGCCAGAAAGCTTGCGCCTACTCTCCCGGTAGCCAGTGCCCTCACCTCGGCCCGCCCCTCCGCTCGCCGCACAGCCGGCGGATAGGGCCCGCCAGCCTCCTGGGGGCTAACCCTATCCCTACGTCGGCCCCCGAGAGGCCCCTCCCAACGGGCCTGGCACCGCAACACCGGGCTTGGGGACCGCTAGCCCCAGCATCCGACTCACCATGCTCCCCCGCCGGCAACTGACCCACTAGGGGCACCGCCGGACATTCAGTGCGGGAGAACGGGCAGGGCTTCTTGAGCCCCGGCGACCTTCGAAGGCCCCCCGCGCCAAAACTCATGGGCCTACGCTACCGCTCGCCAGCGCCCTCACCTCGGCCCTCCCCTCTGCTCACCGCACAGCCGGTGGATTGGGCCTGCGGCCTCCTGGGGGCTAACCATAACCCTAGGTCAGCCTCCGAGGGGCCCCTGCGAAGGGGCCTGGTGCCGCAACACCGGGAATTGGGAACTCCCCAACCCCAGCGACGGACTCACCCTGTCACCCTGCCGCCACCCGGGCCCCAGGGGCGCTGCAGGTCATTCAGGGCGGGAAAACGGGCAGGGTCCTCCGATCCCCCGGCGACCTTCGAAGGCTTCCCGCGCCAAAACGCTTCGGCCAAGCTCCCGCTCGCCCGCGCCCTCCCCTCGGCCCTCCCCTCACTCGCCGCACAGCTAGCACGTCGGGCCTGCCGGCCTCCTGGGGGCTAACTGTAACCTTAGGTCGGCCCCCGAGGGGCCACTACCAAGGGTCTGCCCCCGCAACGCCGGGGATTGGGGACCCCCAAGCCCCAGTGCCGGGCTCACCCTGCCGCCCCGCCCCTCCGGGCCGCTAGTAGCGCCGCTGGTCATTCAGGGCAGGAGACCGGGTTGGGCCCTCTGAACCCCCGATGACCTTCGAAGGCCCCCCGTGCCAAAACGCTTGGGTCCACATTCTTGCTCTCAAGCGCCCTCACCTGGGTCCACCCCTCCGCTCGCCTCACAGCCGGCGGATCGGGCCTGCTGGCCCCCTGGGGGCTAACAATAACCCTTGGTCGGCCCCCTAGAGCCCTTCCAAAGGGGTCTGGCGCCCCAACGCCGAGGATTGGGGACCCCCAAGCCCCAGCGCCCAAGTCACCCTAACACCCCTCCTCCACCCGGGCCGCTAGGGGAGCCGCCGGTCATTCAGGGCAGAAGAACGTACAGGGCCCTCCAAGCCCCCAGCGACTTTCGAAGGACCCCCGCGCCAAAACGCCTGAGCCCACGCTCCCGCTCGCCAGCGGCCTCACCTCCGCCCGCCTCTCCGCTTGCCGCAGAGCTGGCGGATCGGGCTTCCGGCCTCCTGGGGGCTAAATCTAACCCTAGCTCCATCCCTCGAGGGGCCCCTCCCAAGGGGCCTGGTGCCGCAACGCCAGGGATTCGGGACCCACAAGCCCCAGCGCCAGACTCACCTTCCCGCCCCGCTGCCACCCGGGCCTCTAGGGGCACCGCCGGTCATCCAGGGCGGGAGAACGGGCAGGGTGCTCCGAGCCCCTGGTGACCTTCAAAGGCCCCCGCACCAAAACGCTTGGGCCCACGCTCCTGCTCTTCAGCGCCCTCACCTCGGCCTGCCCCTCCGCTCGCCACACAGCTGGCAGATCGGGCCTGCCGGCCTCCTGGGGGCTAACCCTAACCCTAGCTCACCCTCGGAGGGGCTCATCCCAAGGTGCCTGGAGCGGCAATGCCGGGCATTGGAGACCCACGAGCCACAGTGCTGGACTCACCGTGCTGCCCCGCCGCCACACAGGCCGCTAGTGGCACCACCGGTCATTCAGGGCGGGAGAACGGGAAGGGCCCTTGGAGCCCCCGGCCTCTTTCGAAGGCCCCCCGCGCCAGAAAGCTTGCGCCTACTCTCCCGGTAGCCAGTGCCCTCACCTCGGCCCGCCCCTCCGCTCGCCGCACAGCCGGCGGATAGGGCCCGCCAGCCTCCTGGGGGCTAACCCTATCCCTACGTCGGCCCCCGAGAGGCCCCTCCCAACGGGCCTGGCACCGCAACACCGGGCTTGGGGACCGCTAGCCCCAGCATCCGACTCACCATGCTCCCCCGCCGGCAACTGACCCACTAGGGGCACCGCCGGACATTCAGTGCGGGAGAACGGGCAGGGCTTCTTGAGCCCCGGCGACCTTCGAAGGCCCCCGCG